>NC_074667.1:61392464-61449964 GCF_029448725.1 Salvelinus fontinalis
ACACTAACACTACACTAACACTACACTACACTACACTACACTAACACTACACTAACACTAACACTACACTAACACTACACTACACTACACTACACTAACACTAACACTACACTAACACTACACTACACTACACTACACTACACTACACTACACTACACTAACACTAACACTACACTACACTAACAATAACACTACACTACACTACACTAACACTACACTACACTACACTACACTAACACTAACACTACACTAACACTACACTACACTACACTACCCTACACTACACTAACACTACACTACACTACACTACCCTACACTACACTAATACTACACTACCCTACACTAACACTACACTACACTAACACTACACTAACACTACACTAACACTAACACTACACTAACACTACACTACACTACCACTACACTAACACTACACTACACTAACACTACACTACACTAACACTACACTACACTACACTAACACTACACTACACTACACTACACTAACACTAACACTACACTACACTACACTAACACTACACTACACTACACTACACTACACTAACACTACACTACACTAACACTAACACTACACTAACACTACACTACACTAACACTACACTACACTAACACTACACTACACTACACTACACTACACTAACACTACACTACACTAACACTACACTACACTACACTAACACTACACTACACTACACTAACACTACACTACACCACACTACACTACACTACACTAACACTACACTAACACTACACTAACACTACACAACACTACACTACACTACACTAACACCACACTACACTACACTAACACTACACTACACTACACTACACTACACTACACTACACTAACACCACACTACACTACACTACACCACACTAACACTACACTACACTACACTACACTAACACTAACACTACACTAACACTAACACTACACTACACTAACACTACCCTACACTACACTACCCTACACAACACTACACTACACTACACTACCCTACACTACACTACACTACCCTACACTACACTACCCTACACAACACTACACTACACTACACTACCCTACACTACACTACACTAACACTAAACTACACTACACTACACTACACTACACTACACTACACTACACTACACTACACTACCCTACACAACACTACACTACACTACCCTACACTACACTACACTACACTACACTACACTACACTACCCTACCCTACACTAACACTACACTAACACTACACTACACTACACTACACTACCCTACACAACACTACACTACACTACACTACACTACACTACACTACCCTACACTACACTACACTAACACTAAACTACACTACACTACACTACACTACACTACACTACCCTACACTACCCTACACAACACTACACTACACTACCACTACACTACACTACACTACACTAACACTACACTACACTACACTACACTAACACTACACTACACTACACTACCCTACACTACACTACACTACACTACCCTACACTACACTAACACTACACTACACTACACTAACATTACACTAACACTAACACTACACTAACACTACACTACACTAACACTACACTAACACTACACTAACACTAACACTACACTAACACTACACTACACTACACTACACTACCCTACACAACACTACACTACACTACACTACACTACACTACACTACCCTACACTACACTACACTAACACTAAACTACACTACACTACACTACACTACACTACACTACACTACACTACCCTACACTACCCTACACAACACTACACTACACTACCCTACACTACACTACACTACACTACACTACCCTACCCTACACTAACACTACACTAACACTACACTACACTACACTACACTACCCTACACAACACTACACTACACTACACTACACTACACTACACTACCCTACACTACACTACACTAACACTAAACTACACTACACTACACTACACTACACTACCCTACACTACCCTACACAACACTACACTACACTACCACTACACTACACTACACTAACACTACACTACACTACACTACACTAACACTACACTACACTACACTACACCTACACTACACTACCACTACACTAATACTAACACTACACTAACACTACACTAACACTAACACTACACTAACACTACACTACACTAACACTACACTACACTAACACTACACTACACTAACACTACACTACACTACACTAACACCACACTACACTACACTAACACTAACACTACACTAACACTACACTACACTAACACTACACTACACTACCCTACACTAACACTACACTACACTAACACTAACACTACACTAACACTACACTACACTAACACTACACTACACTAACACCACACTACACTACACTACACTAACACTACACTAACACTAACACTACACTAACACTACACTACACTAACACTACACTAACACTACACTAACACTAACACTACACTAACACTACACTACACTACACTACACTACCCTACACAACACTACACTACACTACACTACACTACACTACACTACCCTACACTACACTACACTAACACTAAACTACACTACACTACACTACACTACACTACACTACACTACACTACACTACCCTACACTACCCTACACAACACTACACTACACTACCCTACACTACACTACACTACACTACACTACCCTACCCTACACTAACACTACACTAACACTACACTACACTACACTAAACTACCCTACACAACACTACACTACACTACACTACACTACACTACACTACCCTACACTACACTAACACTAAACTACACTACACTACACTACACTACACTACACTACCCTACACTACCCTACACAACACTACACTACACTACCACTACACTACACTACACTAACACTACACTACACTACACTACACTAACACTACACTACACTACACTACACTACACCTACACTACACTACCACTACACTAATACTAACACTACACTAACACTACACTAACACTAACACTACACTAACACTACACTACACTAACACTACACTACACTAACACTACACTACACTAACACTACACTACACTACACTAACACCACACTACACTACACTAACACTAACACTACACTAACACTACACTACACTAACACTACACTACACTACCCTACACTAACACTACACTACACTAACACTAACACTACACTAACACTACACTACACTAACACTACACTACACTAACACCACACTACACTACACTACACTAACACTACACTAACACTACACTACACTAACACTACACTACACTAACACTACACTAACACTACACTAACACCACACTACACTACACTAACACTAACACTACACTAACACTACACTACACTAACACTACACTACACTAACACTACACTACACTAACACTACACTACACTACACTACACTAACACCACACTACACTACACTAACACTAACACTACACTAACACTACACTACACTAACACTACACTACACTACA
The DNA here is from genome assembly GCF_029448725.1 of Salvelinus fontinalis. Lineage (NCBI taxonomy): Eukaryota > Metazoa > Chordata > Actinopteri > Salmoniformes > Salmonidae > Salvelinus > Salvelinus fontinalis. The sequence goes on from NC_074667.1 coordinate 61,395,994, forward strand.
CTACACTAACACCACACTACACTACACTAACACTACACTACACTACACTACACTACACTACACTACACTAACACCACACTACACTACACTACACTACACTAACACTACACTAACACCACACTACACTACACTAACACTACACTACACTACCACTACACTACACTACCCTACACTACACTACACTACACTAACACTACACTAACACTACACTAACAATAACACTACACTAACACTAACACTACACTAACACTACACTAACACTACACTAACACTACACTACACTAACACTACACTACACTACACTACACTACACTAACACTACACTACACTACCCTACACTAACAATAACACTAACACTACACTACACTACACTACACTACACTACACTACACTACACTAACACCACACTACACTACACTAACACCACACTACACTACACTAACACTACACTAACACTACACTAACACTACACTAACACTAACACTACACTAACACTACACTACACTACACTACACTACACTACACTAACACTACACTACACTACACTACCCTACACTAACACTACACTACACTAAACTACACTACACTACACTAACACTACACTACACTAAACTACACTACACTAACACTACACTACACTACACTACACTACACTACACTACCCTACACTACACTACACTACACTACACTACACTACCCTACCCTACACTACACTACACTACCCTACACTACACTAACACTAACACTACACTACACTACACTACACTACACTACACTAACACTACACTACACTACACTACACTACACTAACACTACACTACACTACACTACACTACACTACATAAAGACACTACACTACACTACCACTACACTACACTACACTACACTACACTACACTACAGTGCACTACACTACCCTACCCTACACTACACTACACTACACTACACTACACTACACTACACTACACTAACACCACACTACACTACACTACACTACAATACAGTACACTACACTACACTACACTAACACTACACTACACTACACTACACTACACTACACTAACACTACACTAACACTACACTACACTAACACTACACTACACTAACACTACACTACACTACACTACACTACACTAACACTACACTACACTACACTAACACCACACTAACACTACACTACACTACACTACACCACACTAACACTACACTACACTACACTACCACCACACTAACACTACACTACACTAAACTACACTACACTACACTAACACCACACTAACACTACACTACACTACACTAACACCACACTAACACTACACTACACTACACTACACTAACACTACACTACACTACACTACACTACACTAACACTACACTAACACTACACTACATTAACACTACACCACACTAACACTACACTACACTACACTACACTACACTACACTAACACTACACTAACACTACACTACACTACACTAACACTACACTAACACTACACTAACACTACACTAACACTACACTAACACTAACACTAACACTACACTAACACTACACTACACTACACTAACACTACACTAACACTACACTAACACTACACTAACACTACACTACACTAACACTAACACTAACACTACACTAACACTACACTACACTACACTACACTAACAATAACACTACACTACACTAACACTACACTAACACTAACACTACACTAACACTACACTACACTAACACTACACTAACACTACACTAACAATAACACTACACTACACTACACTAACACTACACTAACACTACACTACACTAACACTACACTAACACTACACTACACTAACACTACACTAACACTACACTAACACTACACTAACACTAACACTAACACTACACTAACACTACACTACACTACACTAACACCACACTAACACTACACTAACACCACACTACACTACACTAACACTACACTACACTACCACTACACTACACTACCCTACACTACACTACACTACACTAACACTACACTAACACTACACTAACAATAACACTACACTAACACTAACACTACACTAACACTACACTAACACTACACTAACACTACACTACACTAACACTACACTACACTACACTACACTACACTAACACTACACTACACTACCCTACACTAACAATAACACTACACTAACACTACACTACACTACACTACACTACACTACACTACACTACACTAACACCACACTACACTACACTAACACCACACTACACTACACTAACACTACACTAACACTACACTAACACTACACTAACACTAACACTACACTAACACTACACTACACTACACTACACTACACTACACTAACACTACACTACACTACACTACCCTACACTAACACTACACTACACTAAACTACACTACACTACACTAACACTACACTACACTAAACTACACTACACTAACACTACACTACACTACACTACACTACACTACACTACCCTACACTACACTACACTACCCTACACTACACTACCCTACCCTACACTACACTACACTACCCTACACTACACTAACACTAACACTACACTACACTACACTACACTACACTACACTAACACTACACTACACTACACTACACTACACTAACACTACACTACACTACACTACACTACACTACATAAAGAGAGACACTACACTACACTACCACTACACTACACTACACTACACTACACTACACTACAGTGCACTACACTACCCTACCCTACACTACACTACACTACACTACACTACACTACACTACACTAACACCACACTACACTACACTACACTACAATACAGTACACTACACTACACTACACTAACACTACACTACACTACACTACACTACACTACACTAACACTACACTAACACTACACTACACTAACACTACACTACACTAACACTACACTACACTACACTACACTACACTAACACTACACTACACTACACTAACACCACACTAACACTACACTACACTACACTACACCACACTAACACTACACTACACTACACTACCACCACACTAACACTACACTACACTAAACTACACTACACTACACTAACACCACACTAACACTACACTACACTACACTAACACCACACTAACACTACACTACACTACACTACACTAACACTACACTACACTACACTACACTACACTAACACTACACTAACACTACACTACATTAACACTACACCACACTAACACTACACTACACTACACTACACTACACTACACTAACACTACACTAACACTACACTACACTACACTAACACTACACTAACACTACACTAACACTACACTAACACTACACTAACACTAACACTAACACTAACACTACACTAACACTACACTACACTACACTAACACTACACTAACACTACACTAACACTACACTAACACTACACTACACTAACACTAACACTAACACTACACTAACACTACACTACACTACACTACACTAACAATAACACTACACTACACTAACACTACACTAACACTAACACTACACTAACACTACACTACACTAACACTACACTAACACTACACTAACAATAACACTACACTACACTACACTAACACTACACTAACACTACACTACACTAACACTACACTAACACTACACTACACTAACACTACACTAACACTACACTAACACTACACTAACACTAACACTAACACTACACTAACACTACACTACACTACACTAACACCACACTAACACTACACTAACACCACACTAACACTACACTACACTACACTACACTAACACTACACTACACTACACTACACTACACTAACACTACACTAACACTACACTACACTAACACTACACCACACTAACACTACACTACACTACACTACACTACACTACACTAACACTACACTAACACTACACTACACTACACTAACACTACACTAACACTACACTAACACTACACTAACACTACACTACACTACACTAACACTAACACTAACACTAACACTACACTAACACTACACTACACTACACTAACACTACACTAACACTACACTAACACTACACTAACACTACACTACACTAACACTAACACTAACACTACACTAACACTACACTACACTACACTACACTAACAATAACACTACACTACACTACACTAACACTACACTAACACTAACACTACACTAACACTACACTACACTAACACTACACTAACACTACACTAACAATAACACTACACTACACTACACTAACACTACACTAACACTACACTACACTACACTAACACTACACTAACACTACACTACACTAACACTACACTAACACTACACTAACACTACACTAACACTAACACTAACACTACACTAACACTACACTACACTACACTAACACCACACTAACACTACACTAACACTACACTACACTACACTACACTAACACTAACACTAACACTAACACTACACTAACACTACACTACACTACACTACACTAACAATAACACTACACTAACACTACACTACACTACACTACACTACACTACACTAACACTAACACTACACTACACTAACAATAACACTACACTACACTACACTAACACTACACTACACTACACTAACACTAACACTACACTAACACTACACTACACTACACTACCCTACACTACACTAACACTACACTACACTACACTACACTACCCTACACTACACTAATACTACACTACCCTACACTAACACTACACTACACTAACACTACACTAACACTACACTAACACTACACTACACTAACACTACACTACACTACCACTACACTAACACTACACTACACTAACACTACACTACACTACACTAACACTACACTACACTACACTACACTACACTAATACTAACACTACACTAACACTACACTAACACTACACTAACACTAACACTACACTACACTAACACTACACTACACTAACACTAACACTACACTAACACTACACTACACTAACACTACACTACACTAACACTAACACTACACTAACACTACACTAACACTAACACTACACTACACTAACACTACACTACACTACACTAACACTACACTACACTACACTAACACTACACTACACCACACTACACTACACTTACACTAACACTACACTAACACTACACTAACACTACACAACACTACACTACACTACACTAACACCACACTACACTACACTAACACTACAGTACACTACACTACACTAACACTACCCTACACTACACTACCCTACACAACACTACACTACACTACCCTACACTACACTACACTACCCTACACTACACTACCCTACACAACACTACACTACACTACACTACACTACACTACACTACACTACACTACACTAACACTAAACTACAGTACACTACAATACACTACACTACACTACACTACACTACACTACCCTACACTACCCTACACAACACTACACTACACTACCCTACACTACACTACACTACACTACACTACCCTACCCTACACTAACACTACACTAACACTACACTACACTACACTACACTACCCTACACAACACTACACTACACTACACTACACTACACTACCCTACACTACACTACACTACACTAACACTAAACTACACTACACTACACTACACTACACTACACTACACTACACTACCCTACACTACCCTACACAACACTACACTACACTACCACTACACTACACTACACTACACTACACTAACACCACTCTACACTACACTAAACTACACTACACTACACTACACTACCCTACACTACACTACACTACACTACACTACCCTACCCTACACTAACACTACACTAACACTACACTACACTACACTACACTACCCTACACAACACTACACTACACTACACCACACTACTCTACCCTACACTACACTACACTAACACTACACTACACTACACTACACTAACACTACACTACACTACACTACCCTACACTACACTACACTACACTACCCTACACTACACTAACACTACACTACACTACACTAACACTACACTAACACTAACACTACACTAACACTACACTACACTAATACTACACTAACACTACACTAACACTAACACTACACTAACACTACACTACACTAACACTACACTACACTACACTACACTACACTACACCTACACTACACTACCACTACACTAATACTAACACTACACTAACACTAACACTACACTAACACTACACTAACACTACACTACACTAACACTACACTACACTAACACTACACTACACTACACTAACACCACACTACACTACACTAACACTACACTACACTACACTACACTACACTACACTACACTAACACTACACTAACACCACACTACACTACACTAACACTAACACTACACTAACACTACACTACACTAACACTACACTACACTACCCTACACTAACACTACACTACACTAACACTAACACTACACTAACACTACACTACACTAACACTACACTACACTACCCTACACTAACACTACACTACACTAACACTAACACTACACTAACACTACACTACACTAACACTACACTGCACTACACTACACTACACTAACACTACACTACACTAACACTACACTAACACTACACTACACTACACTACACTACACTACACTAACACCACACTACACTACACTACACTACACTACCACTACACTACACTACCCTACACTACACTACACTAACACTACACTAACACTACACTACACTAACAATAACACTACACTAACACTAACACTACACTAACACTACACTAACACTACACGAACACTACACTACACTAACACTACACTACACTACACTACACTACACTACACTAACACTACACTACACTACCCTACACTAACAATAACACTACACTAACACTACACTACACTACACTACACTACACTACACTAACACCCAACTACACTACACTAACACCACACTACACTACACTAACACTACACTAACACTACACTAACACTACACTAACACTAACACTACACCACACTACGCTACACTACACTAACACTACACTACACTACACTACACTACACTACACTACACTACACTAACACTACACTACACTACACCACACTACACTACACTAACACTACACTAACACTAACACTACACTACACTAACACTACACTACACCACACTACACTACACTACACTAACACTACACTAACACTACACTACACTAACACTACACTAACACTACACCACACTACGCTACACTACACTACACTACACTACACTAACACTAACACTAACACTACACTACACTAACACTACACTACACTAACACTAACACTACACTAACACTACACTACACTAACACTACACTACACTAACACTAACACTACACTAACACTACACTAACACTAACACTACACTACACTAACACTACACTACACTACACTAACACTACACTACACTACACTAACACTACACTACACCACACTACACTACACTTACACTAACACTACACTAACACTACACTAACACTACACAACACTACACTACACTACACTAACACCACACTACACTACACTAACACTACAGTACACTACACTACACTAACACTACCCTACACTACACTACCCTACACAACACTACACTACACTACACTACACTACACTACACTACACTACACTACACTAACACTAAACTACAGTACACTACAATACACTACACTACACTACACTACACTACACTACCCTACACTACCCTACACAACACTACACTACACTACCCTACACTACACTACACTACACTACACTACCCTACCCTACACTAACACTACACTAACACTACACTACACTACACTACCCTACACAACACTACACTACACTACACTACACTACACTACCCTACACTACACTACACTACACTAACACTAAACTACACTACACTACACTACACTACACTACACTACACTACCCTACACTACCCTACACAACACTACACTACACTACCACTACACTACACTACACTACACTACACTAACACCACTCTACACTACACTAAACTACACTACACTACACTACACTACCCTACACTACACTACACTACACTACACTACCCTACCCTACACTAACACTACACTAACACTACACTACACTACACTACACTACCCTACACAACACTACACTACACTACACCACACTACTCTACCCTACACTACACTACACTAACACTACACTACACTACACTACACTAACACTACACTACACTACACTACCCTACACTACACTACACTACACTACCCTACACTACACTAACACTACACTACACTACACTAACACTACACTAACACTAACACTACACTAACACTACACTACACTAATACTACACTAACACTAAACTAACACTAACACTACACTAACACTACACTACACTAACACTACACTACACTACACTACACTACACTACACCTACACTACACTACACTACACTAATACTAACACTACACTAACACTAACACTACACTAACACTACACTAACACTACACTACACTAACACTACACTACACTAACACTACACTACACTACACTAACACCACACTACACTACACTAACACTACACTACACTACACTACACTACACTACACTACACTAACACTACACTAACACCACACTACACTACACTAACACTAACACTACACTAACACTACACTACACTAACACTACACTACACTACCCTACACTAACACTACACTACACTAACACTAACACTACACTAACACTACACTACACTAACACTACACTACACTACCCTACACTAACACTACCCTACACTAACACTACACTACACTAACACTACACTAACACTACACTACACTAACACTACACTACACTACACTACACTACACTAACACTACACTACACTAACACTACACTAACACTACACTACACTACACTACACTACACTACACTAACACCACACTACACTACACTACACTACACTACCACTACACTACACTACCCTACACTACACTACACTAACACTACACTAACACTACACTACACTAACAATAACACTACACTAACACTAACACTACACTAACACTACACTAACACTACACGAACACTACACTACACTAACACTACACTACACTACACTACACTACACTACACTAACACTACACTACACTACCCTACACTAACAATAACACTACACTAACACTACACTACACTACACTACACTACACTACACTACACTAACACCACACTACACTACACTAACACCACACTACACTACACTAACACTACACTAACACTACACTAACACTACACTAACACTAACACTACACTAACACTACACCACACTACGCTACACTACACTAACACTACACTACACTACACTACACTACACTACACTACACTACACTAACACTACACTACACTACACCACACTACACTACACTAACACTACACTAACACTAACACTACACTACACTAACACTACACTACACCACACTACACTACACTACACTAACACTACACTAACACTACACTACACTAACACTACACTAACACTACACCACACTACGCTACACTACACTACACTACACTACACTAACACTAACACTAACACTACACTACACTAACACTACACTATACTACACTACACTACCCTACACTACACTACACTAAAACCACACTACACTACACTACACTAGACTACACTACACTACACTACACTAACACCACACTACACTAACACTACACTACACTACACTAACACTACACTACACTACACTAACACTACACTAACACTACACTACCACTACACCACACTACTCTACAATACACTACACTACACTACACTAACACTAACACTACACTACACTAACACTACACTACACTACACTACACTACCCTACACTACACTACACTACACTACACTACACTACCCTACAATAACCTACACTACCCTACACTACACTAACACTAGACTACCACTACACTACACTACACTACACTACACTACACTACTCTACACTACCCTACAATACACTACACTACACTAACACTAACACTACACTACACTAACACTACACTACACTACACTACACTACACTACCCTACAATAACCTACACTACCCTACACTACACTAACACTAGACTACCACTACACTACACTACACTAACACTACACCACACTACGCTACAATACACTACACTACACTACACTACACTACACTACACTACACTACACTACACTACCCTACAATAACCTACACTACCCTACACTACACTAACACTAGACTACCACTACACTACACTACACTACACCACACTACACTACACTACACTACACTAACACTACACTAGACTACACTACCACTACACTACACTACAGTACACTACACTAACACTACACTACACTACACTAACACTACACTAACACTACACTAACACTACACTACACTAACACTACACTACACTACCCTACACTACACTACACTACACTACACTACACTACCCTACACTGCACTATACTACACTACACTACACTACACTACACTAACACTACACTACACTACCCTACACTACACTACCCTACACTACACTAACACTACACTAACACTACACTAACACTACACTACTCTACACTACACTACACTACACTACACTACACTAACACTACACTAACACTACACTAACACTACACTAACACTACACTAACACTACACTACACTAACACTACACTACACTACACTAACACTAACACTAACACTAACACTACACTACCACTACACTACCACTACACTACACTAACACTACACTACACTACACTAACACCACACTACACTAACACTACACTAACACTACACTACACTACACTAACACTACACTAACACTACACTACACTACACTAACACTAACACTAACATTAACACTAACACTACACTACACTACACTACACTAACACTAACACTACACTGCACTAACACTAACACTGACACTACACTAACACTACACTACACTACACTATACTACACTACACTACACTACTCTACACTACCCTACACTACACTACCCTACACTACACTATACTATACTATACTACACTACACTACACTACACTACACTACACTACTCTACACTACCCTACCCTACACTAACACTGACACTACACTAACACTACACTACACTACACTATACTACACTACACTACACTACTCTACACTACCCTACACTACACTACCCTACACTACACTATACTATACTATACTACACTACACTACACTACACTACACTACACTACACTACTCTACACTACACTAGCCACCACGTCTTGCTTGTTTTTAGGAATTGTTGTTGGGGTGAATCCTCCAGGGCATTTCAAAGCTACTGTGTAGTAGACAGACTTCCTTCAACATATTGAAATCTATTTAAATTAATTTCAGTCGTTTACTTTCATCTCCAATCATTTCTGCAACTTCCTGTAACTTCCTGTAGTCTGAATCAAATCTCCTCCTGATTATTGATTTGATATTCGCTTCTATAAAAAGTTTCATCCGATCTAGTCTGTGTTCTGTACTCTAGTCTCAGTGAGAGATGGTTGTTGGCATAGGCTGAGGTCTAAGTAGCTCTCCAGTCAAGATGGAAGAAGAGGAGGTGAGGAGGGAGGGGAGGAACATGAGGGGGTCAGTGCGTTTAGTTAAATTAGCTTATAGGGGAGACTACATTACATAACTACTACATCTCACGTGTCGAGAGCGAGAGCGATAGGGAGATAGAGAGAGAGAGATATTAGAGGGAAATAAGACATTAAGGATGAGGTCAGCCTCTGACACAAACCAGTTACGTCCAAAAATGCAATCCTATTCCCTATATAGCGCAACACTTTTTCCCAGGGCCCATAGTGACTATATAAGGGATGGGGTGCAATTGGGGACGATGCATATGGTTGGTCTGACCAGCAGGAGACACCGTTGGCCTTTTAATCTAGTGGAACAGACTGACCAGCAGGTGACACCGTTGGCCTTCTAATCTAGTGGAACAGACTGACCAGCAGGTGACACCGTTGGCCTTCTAATCTAGTGGAACAGACTGACCAGCAGGAGGCACCGTTGGTCTTCTAATCTAGTGGAACAGACTGGAACAGACTGACCAGCAGGAGACACCGTTGGCCTTCTAATCTAGTGGAACAAACTGACCAGCAGGAGACACCATTGACCTTCTAATCTATTGGAACAGACTGACCAGCAGGAGACACAGTTTGTCTTCTAATCTAGTGGAACAGACTGACCAGCAGGAGACACCGTTGGCCTTCTAATCTAGTGGAACAGACTGACCAGCAGGAGACACCGTTGGTCTAATCTAGTGGAACAGACTGATCAGCAGGGGACACCGTTGGCCTTCTAATCTAGTGGAACAGACTGAACAGCAGGAGACACCGTTGGTCTAATCTAGTGGAACAGACTGACCAGCAGGAGACACCGTTGGCCTTCTAATCTAGTGGAACAGACTGACAAGCAGGGGACACCATTGGTCTAATCTAGTGGAACAGACTGACCAGCAGGAGACACCGTTGGCCTTCTAATCTAGTGGAACAGACTGACAAGCAGGGGACACCGTTGGCCTTCTAATCTAGTGGAACAGACTGATCAGCAGGGGACACCATTGGTCTAATCTAGTGGAACAGACTGACCAGCAGGAGACACCGTTGGCCTTCTAATCTAGTGGAACAGACTGACAAGCAGGGGACACCGTTGGCCTTCTAATCTAGTGGAACAGACTGATCAGCAGGGGACACCGTTGGTCTAATCTAGTGGAACAGACTGACCAGCAGGAGACACCGTTGGCCTTCTAATCTAGTGGAACAGACTGACCAGCAGGAGGCACCGTTGGCCTTCTAATCTAGTGGAACAGACTGACCAGCAGGGGACACCGTTGGCCTTCTAATCTAGTGGAACAGACTGACCAGCATGAGGCTGTTGGCTGAGAGGCTATTGAGGCTAAAGAGGATGAACTGCGCTTCTGATATCATATATCATTTCAATGTACCCAGGTTCTCCCATGTCACCGCTTCTCCGCACACTCAACTGGCTTCTAGTCAATGCTTGCATCTATTACAAGATCATGGTGCTTACCTGCCCCTACCTACCTTTAGATTCTCAAACCCTACGTCCCAAACCGAGCACTGCGTTCTGCCACCTCTGGTTTCTTGGACGGTCCCACACCTGCGCGAGGTCAGCTCCCTCTCAGCCCAGTCACAGCTCTTCTCTGTCCTGGCAGTCCAGTAGTGGAACCAGCTTCCCCCTGAGGCTAGGACAGCAGTGTCCCTGCCCCATCTTCCCCCTGAGGCTAGGACAGCAGTGTCCCTGCCCCATCTTCCCCCTCAAGCTAGGACAGCAGTGTCCCTGCCCCATCTTCCCCCTCAAGCTAGGACAGCAGTGTCCCTGCCCCATCTTCCCCCTCAAGCTAGGACAGCAGTGTCCCTGCCCCATCTTCCCTCTGAAGTTAGGACAGCAGTGTCCCTGCCTCATCTTCCCCCTCAAGCTAGGACAGCAGTGTCCCTGCCTCATCTTCCCCCTCAAGCTAGGACAGCAGTATCCCTGCCCCATCTTCCCCCTGAGAATAGGACAGCAGTATCCCTGCCCCATCTTCCCCCTCAAGCTAGGACAGCAGTGTCCCTGCCTCATCTTCCCCCTGAGGCTAGGACAGCAGTGTCCCTGCCCCATCTTCCCCCTGAGGCTAGGACAGCAGTGTCCCTGCCCCATCTTCCCCCTCAAGCTAGGACAGCAGTGTCCCTGCCCCATCTTCCCCCTCAAGCTAGGACAGCAGTGTCCCTGCCCCATCTTCCCCCTGAGGCTAGGACAGCAGTGTCCCTGCCCCATCTTCCCCCTGAGGCTAGGACAGCAGTGTCCCTGCCCCATCTTCCCCCTGAGACTAGGACATCAGTGTCCCTGCCCCATCTTCCCCCTCAAGCTAGGACAGCAGTGTCCCTGCCCCATCTTCCACCTGAGGCTAGGACAGCAGTGTCCCTGCGGCATTTTCCCCCTCAAGCTAGGACAGCAGTGTCCCTGCCCACCCCCCCACCCCCCCAAAAAAAAGACTAACTTTGCACTTGAATTGTATTACTAGTACTGCCTGCTGATAAGCTGATAGACTTTACTCAGGAGAAGTTACTTACTATGACTGTGACATGTTGTTGTCGTCGTTGCTACCTTAATTAAATGGACAAACTGTTTGTTGCTCATGGTAAGACCATCTGGAAATGTAAAACGTAACCGTTGTGTAGTATTAACATTCTGTCCCTCTTGCCCCATGGGGTAAAACATGTCCCACAGTCACTCAAAACACATCAAATAAAGCAGCTGAATTTAATTTTAAACACTACATTTATTTTACATGAAGAAACAAGTTGTCATTCAACACAAAATGTTGTGAATATCTGGTGTTTTCCCTCTTCACAATGGAGAAAGACTGCATTTAATCAGTGGACACCACTCGTTTCTATTTCAACACACCTGTCATACTTGTTTTCTTTACTAAAGTAGAGTTTTATTATTATTATTATTATTGCTAAAGGTACTGCATAGGTGTAAACATAATTTCTTTTAGCAAGAGATAACACTTGTTTAGCCTAAGAAAGTAGCAGAAATGTGCAGAAAGTAGAATTTCCTTGAAGGGAAACACTATCATAAACTTTTTTGGCAACAGAGTGATATATTCTTATATATTGTACAATGAGGAATTCAACTACAAAATACTAGTCTTCTCCCATTTTTTTAACCATTGTCCCCATCCACAATATGTATAAACAACAACAATAAATGTTTTATTGACTGTACGCTTGTTTATTCCATGTGTAACTCTGTGCTGTTGTTTGTGTCGCTTTGCTTTATCTTGGCCAGGTCGCAGTTGTAAATGAGAACTTGTTCTCAACTAGCTTACCTGGACAAATAAAGGTGAAATAAAAAATAAAATAAAAATCCTACTGCAGCTAGCTGTAAATTCCAATCACCTTGTCCAGGTTGTCCACGCCTCCTTTGTTGTGGTTGTAGTCCAGGATGATGGCTGGCTTCCTGTCCTCACGATCACTGATATCAGCCGTTTTGTGCAGTGTGATCAGGAGGACCACATTCTTGTTCCTCTTTGGGAGGTAAGAAACTAGAGTGGTGGTGGGGGTGAAGGCAAACTTTGATGAGAAGGCCTCTCTCCCCCTTGTTGCGAGGAGTGCAAGGGGAAGCTCAGGCTTGTCCTTTCTAACTGTGCCAACCATGGTGATCTTCCTCTTAAGGAGCTGCTGGCTGAGTTCTATCAGTAGCACACATCATCTCAATTTCTCATTGAGTGTGTGTGTGTGTGTGTGTGTGTGTGTGTGTGTGTGTGTGTGTGTGTGTGTGTGTGTGTGTGTGTGTGTGTGTGTGTGTGTGTGTGTGTGTGTGTGTGTGTGTGTGTGTGTGTGTGTGTGTGTGTGTGTGTGTGTGTGTGTGTGTGTGTGTGTGTGTGTGTTTGTCTGTGTTTTTTGTGGTGTGTAAATATTTTTTTTAACTGACCCAGAGAAAATCATTGTACTCTGGTGGTGTACAGCTTTCACGGAAATGTCAACATTTCCGGCGATGTTTCACTCTAGGAAAAGTCATAAAATTTCAAGTTGAAAAAATATAATTAAAGGAGATTTCTCTGCTCTTAAGCTGCAGCTGGCCCAGAACAGAGAGGCACGCCTTGCTCTTCATTGTAATCAGAGGGCTGATATAAATACTATGCAGCCAGTCTCTCTTGGCTAAGAGTTGAGGAGAGACTGACTGCATCACTTCTTCTTTTTATAGAAACATTCATGTGTTGAAAATCCCAACTTGTTTACATAGTCAACTTACACACAGCTCTGACACACACACTTATCCCACCAGACATGCCACCAGGGGTCTTTTCATAGTCCCCAAATCCAGAACAAACTCAAGAAAGCGTACGGTATTTTAAAGAGCCCTTATTGCATGGAACAAATAAACCTCAAACTTGGTTTCAAAAAACAGATAAAGCAACACAGAAACAGAAATAAAGTACCTTTTTTTTAAAAGTATGTAGTTCTGTACTTGAGCTGTTCTTGCCTATTGATGTTCTGTATTATGTCATTTTGTATTCGCTCAAAACTGAAAGCTCTAACCACCGCATTTAACCATGACAAAGTGACTGGGAATATGGCCGAATACAAACAGTGTAGTTATTCCCTCCGCAAGGCAATCAAACAAGCGAAATGCCAGTATAGGGACAAAGTGGAGTTGCAATTCAACGGTTCAGACACGAGACGTATGTGGCTGGGACAATCACGGACCACAAAAGAAAAAACAGTCACGTCATGGACACCGACGTCTTGCTTCCAGACAAACTAAACACCTTCTTTGCCCGCTTTGAGGACAATACAGTGCCACCGACGCGGTCCGCTACCAAGGACTGTGGGCTCTCCTTCTCCGTGGCCGACGTGAGTAATGTGTTAACCCTTGCAAGGCTGCCGGCCCAGATGGCATCCCTAGCCGTGTCCTCCGAGCATCGGCAGAGCAGCTGGCTGGTGTGTTTACGGACATAATCAATCTCTCCCTATCCCAGTATGCTGTCCCCACATACTTCAAGATGGCCACCATTGTTCCTGTACCCTAGAAGGCAAAGTTAACTGAAACTAAATCTCTATCAGCCCGCAGTACTCACTTCTATCATCATGAAGCGCTTGACAGACTAGTCAAGGATCATGTCACATCCACCTTACCTGTCACCCTAGACCCACTTCAATTTGCTTACCGTCTCAATAGGCCTACAGACAATGCAATCGCCATCACACTGCACACTGCCCTAACCCATCTGGACAAGAGGAATACCTATGTGAGAATGCTGTTCATCAACTACAGCTCCGCATTTAACACCATAGTACCCTCCAAACTCATCATTAAGCTTGAGGCCCTGGGTCTCAAGCCCGCACTGAGGAACTGGGTGTCGGACTTCCTGACAGGCCGCCCCCCAGGTAGTGAAGGTAGGAAACAACACCTTCACTTTGCTGATCCTCAACACTGGCGCCCCACAAGGGTGTGTGCCCAGCTCCCTCCTGTACTCCCTGTTCACCAATGACTGCGTGGCCATGCACGCCTCCAACTCAATCATAAAGTTTGTAGACGAGACAGCCTACAGGGAGGAGGTGAGGGCACTCGGAGTGTGGTGTCAGGAAAATAACCTCACACTCAACGTCAACAAAACAAAGGAGATGATCGTAGACTTCAGGAAAAGCAAAGGGAGCATCCCCCTGTCCACATCGATGGGACAGCAGTGGAGGAGGTGAAAAGTTTTAAGTTCCTCGGCGTATACATCACAGACAAACTGAAATGGTCCACCCACACAGACAGCGTGGTGAAGAAGGCGCCACAGCAACAAGAGGTACAACAGCCTCAGGAGGCTGAAGAAATTTGGCTTGTCACCTAAAACCCTCACAAACTTTTACAGATGCACAATTGAGAGCATCCTGTCGGGCTGCATCACCACCTGGTACAGCAACTGCGCCACCCATAACCGCAGGGCTCTCCAGAGGGTGGTGTAGTCTCCACAACGCATCACCAGGCGTAAACGACCTGCACTCCAGGACACCTACAGCACCTGATGTCACAGGGCGGACAAAAATATCCTTAAGGACAACAACCACCCAAGCCACTGCCTGTTCAACCCGCTACCATCCAGAAGGCGAGGTCAGTACAGGTGCATCCAAGCAGGGACCGATAGACTGAAAAATCAGCCTATATCTCAAGGCCATCAGACTGTTAAACAGCCATCACTAACACATAGTGCTGCCTACATACAAACTTGAAAGCAATGGCCACTTTAATAAATGGATCTAATAATGCCACATTAATAATGTTTACATATCTTCCATCGCTCATCTCATATGTATATACTGTATGTTATACCATCTATTGTATCTTGCCTATGCCACTCTGTCATCGCTTATTCATATATGTATATGTATATATTCTTATTCTATTCATTTACTTAGATGTGTGTGTATTAGGTTGTTGTTGGGGAATTGTTAGATTACTTGTTAGATATTGCTGCACTGTTGGAACTAAAAGCACAAGCATTTCGCTACACTCACAATAACATCTGCTAATCATGTGTATGTAACCAATAAGATTTGATTTGAAATATCAGACACTTCTCAGTAAAGAACAGGAGGAAACTGGCATGTTGCTGGGTTTCATGATTATTTGGGATTATGTTGCTGGGTTTCATGATTATTAGGGATTATGTTGCTGGGTTTCATGATTATTTGGGATTATGTTGCTGGGTTTCATGATTATTTGGGATTATGTTGCTGGGTTTCATGATTATTAGGGATTATGTTGCTGGGTTTCATGATTATTAGGGATTATGTTGCTGGGTTTCATGATTAGTTGGGATTATGTTGCTGGGTTTCATGATTATTTGGGATTATGTTGCTGGGTTTCATGATTATTAGGGATTATGTTGCTGGGTTTCATGATTATTTGGGATTATGTTGCTGGGTTTCATGATTATTTGGGATTATGTTGCTGGGTTTCATGATTATTAGGGATTATGTTGCTGGGTTTCATGATTATTAGGGATTATGTTGCTGGGTTTCATGATTAGTTGGGATTATGTTGCTGGGTTTCATGATTATTTGGGATTATGTTGCTGGGTTTCATGATTATTTGAGATTATGTTGCTGGGTTTCATGATTATTAGCGATTATGTTGCTGGGTTTCATGATTAGTTGGGATTATGTTGCTGGGTTTCATGATTATTTGGGATTATGTTGCTGGGTTTCATGATTATTTGGGATTATGTTGCTGGGTTTCATGATTATTTGGGATTATGTTGCTGGGTTTCATGATTATTTGAGATTATGTTGCTGGGTTTCATGATTATTAGCGATTATGTTGCTGGGTTTCATGATTAGTTGGGATTATGTTGCTGGGTTTCATGATTATTTGGGATTATGTTGCTGGGTTTCATGATTATTTGCGATTATGTTGCTGGGTTTTATGATCATTTGGAATTACGTTGCTGGGTTTCATGATTATTTGGGATTATGTTGCTGGGTTCATGATTATTTGGGATTATGTTGCTGGGTTTCATGATTAGTTGGGATTATGTTGCTGGGTTTCATGATTATTTGGGATTATGTTGCTGGGTTTCATGATTAGTTGGGATTATGTTGCTGGGTTTTATGATTAGTTGGGATTATGTTGCTGGGTTTCATGATTAGTTGGGATTATGTTGCTGGGTTTCATGATTAGTTGGGATTATGTTGCTGGGTTTTATGATTATTAGGGATTATGTTGCTGGGTTTCATGATTATTTGGGATTATGTTGCTGGGTTTCATGATTATTTGGGATTATGTTGCTGGGTTTCATGATTATTAGGGATTATGTTGCTGGGTTTCATGATTATTAGGGATTATGTTGCTGGGTTTCATGATTAGTTGGGATTATGTTGCTGGGTTTCATGATTATTTGGGATTATGTTGCTGGGTTTCATGATTATTAGGGATTATGTTGCTGGGTTTCATGATTATTTGGGATTATGTTGCTGGGTTTCATGATTATTTGGGATTATGTTGCTGGGTTTCATGATTATTAGGGATTATGTTGCTGGGTTTCATGATTATTAGGGATTATGTTGCTGGGTTTCATGATTAGTTGGGATTATGTTGCTGGGTTTCATGATTATTTGGGATTATGTTGCTGGGTTTCATGATTATTTGAGATTATGTTGCTGGGTTTCATGATTATTAGCGATTATGTTGCTGGGTTTCATGATTAGTTGGGATTATGTTGCTGGGTTTCATGATTATTTGGGATTATGTTGCTGGGTTTCATGATTATTTGGGATTATGTTGCTGGGTTTCATGATTATTTGGGATTATGTTGCTGGGTTTCATGATTATTTGAGATTATGTTGCTGGGTTTCATGATTATTAGCGATTATGTTGCTGGGTTTCATGATTAGTTGGGATTATGTTGCTGGGTTTCATGATTATTTGGGATTATGTTGCTGGGTTTCATGATTATTTGCGATTATGTTGCTGGGTTTTATGATCATTTGGAATTACG
Organism: Salvelinus fontinalis; assembly: GCF_029448725.1. NCBI lineage: Eukaryota > Metazoa > Chordata > Actinopteri > Salmoniformes > Salmonidae > Salvelinus > Salvelinus fontinalis. The sequence continues at coordinate 61,416,096 of NC_074667.1, forward strand.
TTGCTGGGTTTCATGATTATTTGGGATTATGTTGCTGGGTTCATGATTATTTGGGATTATGTTGCTGGGTTTCATGATTAGTTGGGATTATGTTGCTGGGTTTCATGATTATTTGGGATTATGTTGCTGGGTTTCATGATTAGTTGGGATTATGTTGCTGGGTTTTATGATTAGTTGGGATTATGTTGCTGGGTTTCATGATTAGTTGGGATTATGTTGCTGGGTTTCATGATTAGTTGGGATTATGTTGCTGGGTTTTATGATTAGTTGGGATTATGTTGTGTGTTCTTGTAAATTGATTTTATGTTTTTGCACTCCTGCCTACATAATTGTCCATTTTAGAATCAATGAAGTATTTTGAATTAAATGACCTTTAATCTTTAACTTCCATTTCGATATTTCTGCAAGACCATAAACAGCCGTTCTTTCAACATAAGTAAAAGTAGAATAGCATTTTAGTCCAACTGTCTGACCACGTCATCATCTCAGTCCCGGTGAAGATATCTAGGTGTCTGTCATTTAGTCCAACTGTCTGACCACGTCATCATCTCAGGCCCAGTGAAGATATCTAGGTGTCTGTCATTTAGTCCAACTGTCTGACCACGTCAACATCTCAGGCCCGGTGAAGATATCTAGGTGTCTGTCATTTAGTCCAACTGTCTGACCACGTCACCATCTCAGGCCCGGTGAAGATATCTAGGTGTCTGTCATTTAGTCCAACTGTCTGACCACGTCACCATCTCAGGCCCGGTGAAGATATCTAGGTGTCTGTCATTTAGTCCAACTGTCTGACCACGTCACCATCTCAGGCCCGGTGAAGATATCTAGGTGTCTGTCATTTAGTCCAACTGTCTGACCACGTCATCATCTCAGTCCCGGTGAAGATATCTAGGTGTCTGTCATTTAGTCCAACTGTCTGACCACGTCATCATCTCAGTCCAGGTGAAGATATCTAGGTCTATAAACAACATTTTTTGCTATTACCCGATAACAGCCTCATCTCACAGTATAATAACATCAATTCAAAATCAGGCTTTAGTTGTCCATCTTTGTCCCTGTGTTGCCAGTCCTCTCCGGTTCTGATGAAGACATCAAGGTTGTCCACCGTAGTCAACATCGTTCTCTGTAGCTTCGTGTTTAGACCGTGGCGCTTGCAGCACCAAGACAGTGGGTTTGATTCCAGGGACCACCCATTCGTAGAAAACTGCATGACTACCGTCACTTTTTGGTTTTTATTAAAAAGCATCTGCTAAATGGTGTATCAAATCAATCAGCAGGAATATCTCTGGTAATTATAATATGATCTCTGGTAACAGTGTTGTGATTTATCAAATCAATCAGCAGGAATATCTCTGGTAATTATAATATAATCTCTGGTAATAGTGTTGTGATTTCCTTCCAGGCTGCTTCTCAATGAGCTCGAGACCTTCAGGTAAATGTCACTCATTTAGTAGCTCATTATAGGCATCAACCACAGCAGGTAGAGATAGATAGCTGTGATTGGAAGAGGCATTGGACTAGTCCCTAATGGCACTCTATTGTCTATTGGTAGGGCTGTTTTTGTATCGCACTTTGTGACATCTGCTGATGTAAAAAAAAAAAAAAGGAAAAAAAGCCTAATAAATACATTTGATTGATTGATTGACTGTTGCGGGGACAATATTACCGCCACACAGTGAATATGTGGATTAAATGTCTTTATTCTCTTGCCCTTGTTCCTGCCTATTTTCGATTCAAAATCGAATGCCTGAAAATATGATCACTTGATGAGAGAACAGCTCATTGATGAGACAACAGCCTGAGGAAAGGAATAGAGGGCAAGCATAGTGTCGCTACTTTCTCAAATCATCATGCAGCCTATAGTCACATCAATAACCTGTAGCCATATCAATAGCCTGTAGTCACATCAATAACCTGTAGTCACATCAATAACCTATAGTCACATCAATAACCTGTAGCCACATCAATAGCCTGTAGTCACATCAATAACCTGTAGCCACATCAATAGCCTGTAGTCACATCAATAACCTGTAGTCACATCAATAACCTATAGTCACATCAATAGCCTATAGTCACATCAATAGCCTGTAATCACATCAATAACCTATAGTCACATCAATAGCCTATAGTCACATCAATAGCCTGTAATCACATCAATAGCCTATAGTCACATCAATAGCCTATAGTCACGTCAATAGCCTGTAATCACATCAATAGCCTGTAGTCACATCAATAGCCTGTAATCACATCAATAGCCTATAGTCACATCAATAGCCTGTAATCACATCAATAACCTGTAGTCACATCAATAGCCTATAGTCACATCAATAGCCTATAGTCACATCAATAGCCTGTAATCACATCAATAGCCTATAGTCACATCAATAGCCTGTAATCACATCAATAGCCTGTAATCACATCAATAGCCTATAGTCACATCAATAGCCTGTAATCACATCAATAGCCTATAGTCACATGAATAGCCTGTAATCACATCAATAACCTGTAGTCACATCAATAACCTATAGTCACATCAATAGCCTATAGTCACATCAATAGCCTGTAATCACATCAATAGCCTATAGTCACATCAATAGCATGTAGTCTCATCAATAGCCTATAGTCACATCAATAGCCTGTAATCACATCAATAGCCTATAGTCACATCAATAGCATGTAGTCTCATCAATAGCCTGTAGTCACATCAATAGCCGAAAGTCTCATCAATAGCCTATAGTTACATCAATAGCCTATAGTCACATTAATAGCCTTTAGTCTCATCAATAGTCTAAGGAAAGGCGAAAGGGAAACGGGGATACCTGGTCAGTTGTACAATTGAATGCCTTCAACTGAAATGTGTCTTCTGCATTCAAGCCAACCCCTCTGAATCAGATATGTGCTGGGGGCTGCCCTAATAGACATCCACGCAATCAGACATCCATGCAATCAGTCACCAGACACGTTGAGGCCTTCAATCAAAATGAGGACAGAGAAATATGTGTTCACCAGGCCAAGACTTCTTGCATGCATGGCCTTGATGTAACTTAACCGTAATATATGGTAGGAAAAATAATATGAATTTGCATATTAGACATAACTAAATGTTTATTTTGTTTTTCTTCCACCCAAGCCGTATACACTTGAATCAGAAATAAATTAGAACAAGTCGACAATTGACCTTGGGAATGTATCAATAAACCAATTAGGCACATTTGGGCCGACTGATAGAACATTTTGAAAAGAAATGCAATGGTTCATTGGATCAGTCTCATACTATGCACATACACTGCTACCATTTAGTGGTCAAAATCTAAATTGTGCCTAAACTAGAATAATACATTGTGGCCTTTCTCTTGCATTTCAAAGATGAAGAAAAAAAAACAGCATGTTTGTTCTTTGTATTATCTTTTACCAGATCTAATGTGTTATATTCTCCTACAATATTTTCACATTTCCATAAACTTCAAAGTGTTTCCTTTCCAATGGTATCAATAATATGCGTACCCTTGCTTTAGGTCCTGAGCTACAGGCAGTTAGATTTGGGCATGACATTTTAGGAGAAAATTGGAAAAAAAGGGTCCGATCATTAAGAGGTTGCAAACCAGACTGCACAATTTACTTGTTTATTTTGTTATTGACGGATAGCCAGGAGCACACTCCAACACTCAGACATAATTTACAAACAAAGCATTCATGTTTAGTGAGTCCTCCAGATCAGCGGCAGTAGGGATGACCAGGGATGTTCTCTTGACAATTGTGCATTGGACCATTTTAATGTCAAAATGTAACGAGTTCTTTTGGGTGTCAAGGAAAATGTATGGAATAAAAAGTACATTATTTTCTTTAGGAATGTAGTGAAGTAAAAGTAAAAGTAGCCAAAAAAATAAACTGTAAAGTAATGTACAGATACACCAAAAAACTACTAAAGTAGTACTTTAAAGTAGTCTGACTTCTGAGTCTGACTTCTCCATCATACTGACCTCTGAGGAGTGAGTCTGACTTCTCCATCATACTGACCTCTGAGGAGTGAGTCTGACTTCTCCAACATACTGACCTCTGAGGAGTGAGTCTGACTTCTCCATCATACTGACCTCTGAGGAGTGAGTCTGACTTCTCCATCATACTGACCTCTGAGGAATGAGTCTGACTTCTCCATCATACTGACCTCTGAGGAATGAGTCTGACTTCTCCAACATACTGACCTCTGAGGAGTGAGTCTGACTTCTCCAACACACTGACCTCTGAGGAGTGAGTCTGACTTCTCCAACATACTGACCTCTGAGGAGTGAGTCTGACTTCTCCAACATACTGACCTCTGAGGAGTGAGTCTGACTTCTCCATCATACTGACCTCTGAGGAGTGAGTCTGACTTCTCCAACATACTGACCTCTGAGGAGTGAGTCTGACTTCTCCAACATACTGAACTCTAAGGAGTGAGTCTGACTTCTCCAACATACTGACCTCTGAGGAATGAGTCTGACTTCTCCATCATACTGACCTCTGAGGAGTGAGTCTGACTTATCCAACATACTGACCTCTGAGGAGTGAGTCTGACTTCTCCATCATACTAACCTCTGAGGAGTGAGTCTGACTTCTCCAACATACTGACCTCTGAGGAGTGAGTCTGACTTCTCCATCATACTGACCTCTGAGGAGTGAGTCTGACTTCTCCATCATACTGACCTCTGAGGAGTGAGTCTGACTTCTCCAACATGCTGACCTCTGAGGAATGAGTCTGACTTCTCCAACATACTGACCTCTGAGGAGTGAGTCTGACTTCTCCAACATACTGACCTCTGAGGAGTGAGTCTGACTTCTCCATCATACTGACATCTGAGGAGTGAGTCTGACTTCTCCAACATACTGACCTCTGAGGAGTGAGTCTGACTTCTCCAACATACTGACCTCTGAGATGTGAGTCTGACTTCTCCATCATACTGACCTCTGAGGAGTGAGTCTGACTTCTCCATCATACTAACCTCTGAGGAGTGAGTCTGACTTCTCCATCATACTGGCCTCTGAGGTGTGAGTCTGACTTCTCCAACATACTGACCTCTGAGGAGTGAGTCTGACTTCTCCAACATACTGACCTCTGAGGAGTGAGTCTAACTTCTCCATCATACTGACCTCTGAGGAGTGAGTCTGACTTCTCCAACATACTGACCTCTGAGGAGTGAGTCTGACTTCTCCAACATACTGACCTCTAAGGAGTGAGTCTGACTTCTCCAACATACTGACCTCTGAGGAATGAGTCTGACTTCTCCATCATACTGACCTCTGAGGAGTGAGTCTGACTTATCCAACATACTGACCTCTGAGGAGTGAGTCAGACTTCTCCAACAAACTGACCTCTGAGGAGTGAGTCTGACTTCTCCATCATACTGACCTCTGAGGAGTGAGTCTGACTTCTCCAACATACTGACCTCTGAGGAGTGAGTCTGACTTCTCCATCATACTAACCTCTGAGGAGTGAGTCTGACTTCTCCATCATACTGACCTCTGAGGAGTGAGTCTGACTTCTCCAACATACTGACCTCTGAGGAATGAGTCTGACTTCTCCAACATACTGACCTCTGAGGAGTGAGTCTGACTTCTCCATCATACTGACCTCTGAGGAATGAGTCTGACTTCTCCATCATACTGACCTCTGAGGAGTGAGTCTGACTTCTCCAACATACTGACCTCTGAGGAGTGAGTCTGACTTCTCCAACATACTGACCTCTGAGGAGTGAGTCTGACTTCTCCAACATACTGACCTCTGAGGAGTGAGTCTGACTTCTCCAACATACTGACCTCTGAGGAGTGAGTCTGACTTCTCCAACATACTGACCTCTAAGGAGTGAGTCTGACTTCTCCAACATACTGACCTCTGAGGAATGAGTCTGACTTCTCCATCATACTGACCTCTGAGGAGTGAGTCTGACTTATCCAACATACTGACCTCTGAGGAGTGAGTCTGACTTCTCCAACATACTGACCTCTGAGGAGTGAGTCTGACTTCTCCATCATACTAACCTCTGAGGAGTGAGTCTGACTTCTCCATCATACTGACCTCTGAGGAGTGAGTCTGACTTCTCCAACATACTGACCTCTGAGGAGTGAGTCTGACTTCTCCATCATACTGACCTCTGAGGAGTGAGTCTGACTTCTCCATCATACTGACCTCTGAGGAATGAGTCTGACTTCTCCATCATACTGACCTCTGAGGAGTGAGTCTGACTTCTCCAACATACTGACCTCTGAGGAGTGAGTCTGACTTCTCCAACATACTGACCTCTGAGGAGTGAGTCTGACTTCTCCAACATACTGACCTCTGAGGAGTGAGTCTGACTTCTCCAACATACTGACCTCTGAGGAGTGAGTCTGACTTCTCCAACATACTGACCTCTAAGGAGTGAGTCTGACTTCTCCAACATACTGACCTCTGAGGAATGAGTCTGACTTCTCCATCATACTGACCTCTGAGGAGTGAGTCTGACTTATCCAACATACTGACCTCTGAGGAGTGAGTCTGACTTCTCCAACATACTGACCTCTGAGGAGTGAGTCTGACTTCTCCATCATACTGACCTCTGAGGAGTGAGTCTGACTTCTCCAACATACTGACCTCTGAGGAGTGAGTCTGACTTCTCCATCATACTAACCTCTGAGGAGTGAGTCTGACTTCTCCATCATACTTACCTCTGAGGAGTGAGTCTGACTTCTCCAACATACTGACCTCTGAGGAATGAGTCTGACTTCTCCAACATACTGACCTCTGAGGAGTGAGTCTGACTTCTCCAACATACTGACCTCTGAGGAGTGAGTCTGACTTCTCCAACATACTGACCTCTGAGGAGTGAGTCTGACTTCTCCAACATACTGACCTCTGAGGAGTGAGTCTGACTTCTCCAACATACTGACCTCTGAGGAGTGAGTCTGACTTCTCCAACATACTGACCTCTGAGGAGTGAGTCTGACTTCTCCAACATACTGACCTCTGAGGAGTGAGTCTGACTTCTCCAACATACTGACCTCTGAGGAGTGAGTCTGACTTCTCCATCATACTGACCTCTGAGGAGTGAGTCTGACTTCTCCAACATACTGACCTCTGAGGAATGAGTCTGACTTCTCCATCATACTGACCTCTGAGGAGTGAGTCTGACTTCTCCAACATACTGACCTCTGAGGAGTGAGTCTGACTTCTCCATCATACTGACCTCTGAGGAGTGAGTCTGACTTCTCCATCATACTGACCTCTGAGGAGTGAGTCTGACTTCTCCAACATACTGACCTCTGAGGAGTGAGTCTGACTTCTCCAACATACTGACCTCTGAGGAGTGAGTCTGACTTCTCCAACATTCTGACCTCTGAGGAGTGAGTCTGACTTCTCCAACATACTGACCTCTGAGGAGTGAGTCTGACTTCTCCAACATACTGACCTCTGAGGAATGAGTCTGACTTCTCCAACATACTGACCTCTGAGGAGTGAGTCTGACTTCTCCAACATACTGACCTCTGAGGAATGAGTCTGACTTCTCCATCATACTGACCTCTGAGGAGTGAGTCTGACTTATCCAACATACTGACCTCTGAGGAGTGAGTCTGACTTCTCCAACATACTGACCTCTGAGGAGTGAGTCTGACTTCTCCATCATACTGACCTCTGAGGAGTGAGTCTGACTTCTCCAACATACTGACCTCTGAGGAGTGAGTCTGACTTCTCCATCATACTAACCTCTGAGGAGTGAGTCTGACTTCTCCATCATACTTACCTCTGAGGAGTGAGTCTGACTTCTCCAACATACTGACCTCTGAGGAATGAGTCTGACTTCTCCAACATACTGACCTCTGAGGAGTGAGTCTGACTTCTCCAACATACTGACCTCTGAGGAGTGAGTCTGACTTCTCCAACATACTGACCTCTGAGGAGTGAGTCTGACTTCTCCATCATACTGACCTCTGAGGAATGAGTCTGACTTCTCCATCATACTGACCTCTGAGGAGTGAGTCTGACTTCTCCAACATACTGACCTCTGAGGAATGAGTCTGACTTCTCCATCATACTGACCTCTGAGGAGTGAGTCTGACTTCTCCAACATACTGACCTCTGAGGAGTGAGTCTGACTTCTCCATCATACTGACCTCTGAGGAGTGAGTCTGACTTCTCCATCATACTGACCTCTGAGGAGTGAGTCTGACTTCTCCAGCATACTGACCTCTGAGGAGTGAGTCTGACTTCTCCAACATACTGACCTCTGAGGAGTGAGTCTGACTTCTCCAACATTCTGACCTCTGAGGAGTGAGTCTGACTTCTCCAACATACTGACCTCTGAGGAGTGAGTCTGACTTCTCCAACATACTGACCTCTGAGGAGTGAGTCTGACTTCTCCAACATTCTGACCTCTGAGGAGTGAGTCTGACTTCTCCATCATACTGACCTCTGAGGAGGGAGTCTGACTTCTTCAACATACTGACCTCTGAGGAGTGAGTCTGACTTCTCCATCATACTGACCTCTGAGGAGTGAGTCTGACTTCTCCAACATACTGACCTCTGAGGAGTGAGTCTGACTTCTCCATCATACTGACCTCTGAGGAGTGAGTCTGACTTCTCCAACATACTGACCTCTGAGGAGTGAGTCTGACTTCTCCAACATACTGACCTCTGAGGAGTGAGTCTGACTTCTCCAACATACTGACCTCTGAGGAATGAGTCTGACTTCTCCAACATACTGACCTCTGAGGAGTGAGTCTGACTTCTCCATCATACTGACCTCTGAGGAGTGAGTCTGACTTCTCCATCATACTGACCTCTGAGGAATGAGTCTGACTTCTCCATCATACTGACCTCTGAGGAGTGAGTCTGACTTCTCCAACATACTGACCTCTGAGGAGTGAGTCTGACTTCTCCAACATACTGACCTCTGAGGAGTGAGTCTGACTTCTCCAACATACTGACCTCTGAGGAGTGAGTCTGACTTCTCCAACATACTGACCTCTGAGGAGTGAGTCTGACTTCTCCAACATACTGACCTCTAAGGAGTGAGTCTGACTTCTCCAACATACTGACCTCTGAGGAATGAGTCTGACTTCTCCATCATACTGACCTCTGAGGAGTGAGTCTGACTTATCCAACATACTGACCTCTGAGGAGTGAGTCTGACTTCTCCAACATACTGACCTCTGAGGAGTGAGTCTGACTTCTCCATCATACTGACCTCTGAGGAGTGAGTCTGACTTCTCCAACATACTGACCTCTGAGGAGTGAGTCTGACTTCTCCATCATACTAACCTCTGAGGAGTGAGTCTGACTTCTCCATCATACTGACCTCTGAGGAGTGAGTCTGACTTCTCCAACATACTGACCTCTGAGGAATGAGTCTGACTTCTCCAACATACTGACCTCTGATGAGTGAGTCTGACTTCTCCAACATACTGACCTCTGAGGAGTGAGTCTGACTTCTCCAACATACTGACCTCTGAGGAGTGAGTCTGACTTCTCCATCATACTGACCTCTGAGGAATGAGTCTGACTTCTCCATCATACTGACCTCTGAGGAGTGAGTCTGACTTCTCCAACATACTGACCTCTGAGGAATGAGTCTGACTTCTCCATCATACTGACCTCTGAGGAGTGAGTCTGACTTCTCCAACATACTGACCTCTGAGGAGTGAGTCTGACTTCTCCATCATACTGACCTCTGAGGAGTGAGTCTGACTTCTCCATCATACTGACCTCTGAGGAGTGAGTCTGACTTCTCCAACATACTGACCTCTGAGGAGTGAGTCTGACTTCTCCAACATACTGACCTCTGAGGAGTGAGTCTGACTTCTCCAACATTCTGACCTCTGAGGAGTGAGTCTGACTTCTCCAACATACTGACCTCTGAGGAGTGAGTCTGACTTCTCCAACATACTGACCTCTGAGGAGTGAGTCTGACTTCTCCAACATACTGACCTCTGAGGAGTGAGTCTGACTTCTCCAACATTCTGACCTCTGAGGAGTGAGTCTGACTTCTCCATCATACTGACCTCTGAGGAGGGAGTCTGACTTCTTCAACATACTGACCTCTGAGGAGTGAGTCTGACTTCTCCATCATACTGACCTCTGAGGAGTGAGTCTGACTTCTCCAACATACTGACCTCTGAGGAGTGAGTCTGACTTCTCCATCATACTGACCTCTGAGGAGTGAGTCTGACTTCTCCAACATACTGACCTCTGAGGAGTGAGTCTGACTTCTCCAACATACTGACCTCTGAGGAGTGAGTCTGACTTCTCCAACATACTGACCTCTGAGGAGTGAGTCTGACTTCTCCATCATACTGACCTCTGAGAAGTGAGTCTGACTTCTCCATCATACTGACCTCTGAGGAGTGAGTCTGACTTCTCCAACATACTGACCTCTGAGGAATGAGTCTGACTTCTCCAACATACTGACCTCTGAGGAGTGAGTCTGACTTCTCCAACATACTGACCTCTGAGGAGTGAGTCTGACTTCTCCAACATACTGACCTCTGAGGAGTGAGTCTGACTTCTCCAACATACTGACCTCTGAGGAGTGAGTCTGACTTCTCCAACATACTGACCTCTGAGGAGTGAGTCTGACTTCTCCAACATACTGACCTCTAAGGAGTGAGTCTGACTTCTCCAACATACTGACCTCTGAGGAATGAGTCTGACTTCTCCATCATACTGACCTCTGAGGAGTGAGTCTGACTTATCCAACATACTGACCTCTGAGGAGTGAGTCTGACTTCTCCAACATACTGACCTCTGAGGAGTGAGTCTGACTTCTCCATCATACTGACCTCTGAGGAGTGAGTCTGACTTCTCCAACATACTGACCTCTGAGGAGTGAGTCTGACTTCTCCATCATACTAACCTCTGAGGAGTGAGTCTGACTTCTCCATCATACTGACCTCTGAGGAGTGAGTCTGACTTCTCCAACATACTGACCTCTGAGGAATGAGTCTGACTTCTCCAACATACTGACCTCTGATGAGTGAGTCTGACTTCTCCAACATACTGACCTCTGAGGAGTGAGTCTGACTTCTCCAACATACTGACCTCTGAGGAGTGAGTCTGACTTCTCCATCATACTGACCTCTGAGGAATGAGTCTGACTTCTCCATCATACTGACCTCTGAGGAGTGAGTCTGACTTCTCCAACATACTGACCTCTGAGGAATGAGTCTGACTTCTCCATCATACTGACCTCTGAGGAGTGAGTCTGACTTCTCCAACATACTGACCTCTGAGGAGTGAGTCTGACTTCTCCATCATACTGACCTCTGAGGAGTGAGTCTGACTTCTCCATCATACTGACCTCTGAGGAGTGAGTCTGACTTCTCCAACATACTGACCTCTGAGGAGTGAGTCTGACTTCTCCAACATACTGACCTCTGAGGAGTGAGTCTGACTTCTCCAACATTCTGACCTCTGAGGAGTGAGTCTGACTTCTCCAACATACTGACCTCTGAGGAGTGAGTCTGACTTCTCCAACATACTGACCTCTGAGGAGTGAGTCTGACTTCTCCAACATACTGACCTCTGAGGAGTGAGTCTGACTTCTCCAACATTCTGACCTCTGAGGAGTGAGTCTGACTTCTCCATCATACTGACCTCTGAGGAGGGAGTCTGACTTCTTCAACATACTGACCTCTGAGGAGTGAGTCTGACTTCTCCATCATACTGACCTCTGAGGAGTGAGTCTGACTTCTCCAACATACTGACCTCTGAGGAGTGAGTCTGACTTCTCCATCATACTGACCTCTGAGGAGTGAGTCTGACTTCTCCAACATACTGACCTCTGAGGAGTGAGTCTGACTTCTCCAACATACTGACCTCTGAGGAGTGAGTCTGACTTCTCCAACATACTGACCTCTGAGGAGTGAGTCTGACTTCTCCATCATACTGACCTCTGAGAAGTGAGTCTGACTTCTCCATCATACTGACCTCTGAGGAGTGAGTCTGACTTCTCCAACATACTGACCTCTGAGGAATGAGTCTGACTTCTCCAACATACTGACCTCTGAGGAGTGAGTCTGACTTCTCCAACATACTGACCTCTGAGGAGTGAGTCTGACTTCTCCAACATACTGACCTCTGAGGAGTGAGTCTGACTTCTCCAACATACTGACCTCTGAGGAGTGAGTCTGACTTCTCCAACATACTGACCTCTGAGGAATGAGAAGCATAGCAACACCAAGGTAACTTTGTAACAGCTGACCCCTTTGTCCTAAAGCCAAACTCGCCCATTAGCTGCTGAGTCAAATTTTGAAGATATTGAAATAGAGAATTTTTTTAACTTGTTTTAATGTTGTGTTTGTTTTGATGTTTTCTGATTGTTTCAGTGAATGTATTCAACGTGGATCAAGGACTTCCACAGGGCCAACATCTCCAATGTTCTGGATTGGAGGCAATAGTTCTGGATTGGATTGGATTTACTTTGTGTTGTTTTTAATAATTTCATTTTGTTATTTTTCTTAACAATGTCCATTGGTTATCAGCTCATTGCTCCGTTGTCACTGCCCGGGGCTCCCGAGGGGCGCAGCGGCCTATGGAACTGCATCGAGGCGTTTACTAGAGACCCTTGTTCAATCCCGGGCTGTATCACAACCCGGCCATGATTGGGAGTCCCATAGCGCGGCGCACAATTGGCCCAGCGTCGTCCCGGTTAGGGGAGTGTTTTTTGCCGAGGTAGGCCGTCATTGTAAATAAGAATTTGTTCTTAACTGACTTGCATAGTTAAATAAAGGTTAAATTATTTAAAATAAATGTTTATAACTCGGCTCATGTAAATACTGTAGTTTCCCTTTTAAACATCCTAAGGTTAACATCCCCATAGTGTTCACATTTCTCTCGTGTAAATTCTGTAGTTTCTCCTTTAATAAACTACTGAAATCATTCCAATCCGATCAAAAGACAAAAGCAGTTCAACTGGATTAGCGGCTTGTCTCTAGAACCCGGCAGATTTCTCAGAGCTGACTGGCAGGCTATTTTCCCAGCTGGCTGAGAGCACCGAGGTATTTGACGCAGCTGCACTGAACAGGAGACTTTTCTCTCATAACAGTGCAAAGGTGGAGGATGGCTGTAGGAGATGGTTTATGGCTTGGTAACTGCTGTTTGACTTGACATGAAACTAAATTATAGAGTTTTTGATCCTGGTGCTGAGCTAGTGTTTAGAAGCTAATTGTAAGAACGTCAAATCCCCTATCGACTGATTGATTTATTTTATTTGATGGTTTAAATAACACACACAGTAAAAAAAAACAACACAGTGCATATTTATATAAAAAAAAACGCGAATAAAAGGTTTTCTATTGATCTATCATTAGCTAAGAAGTTAGGCAAGGCTTTCAGTTGCTGTGGTAATGTGTTCCACTCCACAGATGACCGTCACTTTGCCGTACAGAAGGTTCGCTGACATGACGCCCTTGCGCTCTGACTGAGTCAAGATCAAGAAGGTGGGTGTGACTGGCAGAGTGCCTCCTCGACTCCGCGCGAAACATGTCCTCACGTTTCTGCGTGCTGCTGGAAAACTAGACAACCGTGTATTTCACAAATCCACGCTTTAAAATGTTTAGATTACATCCGAGAATGACGAACGTTATATCATCGAGGTGAGTAAAAACTTTTGTTGAGCACTTACTTGGCATGCCCAGTGTAAATGTTTCGTTTATTTATATACTATATATATAGTTATAGTTATTGCTCGTAATGTATGCCAATTTCACATACAAAAAACCATAATGAAAGGAAAAGTTATAAAGTCGTGTGATAGCCTACCTGTCAGTGGATCCAGCTTGGTGAAGAAACAAGTCATGGTAATTGCTCAGATAAATCTTGGGATTCTTGGAAATAAATAATTATAAAACATCACAACATGTAATTGCTTAGGAAATGTTATCCTAATCATTATGATCGAATTAGACAATACATTTACTTTGCATTATAAAAGCATATTATATTTGTTGGTAACTAATAGGCTATTAAGCATATTGTTGCATGTGGTTGTGCTCTTTCGGTCACAAAACTACAGAATATGGAAGATGCATTTTGTTAGTAAAAAAACTTGAATAAAATATTTATTTAATTGCTGCTTTTCCATGTTAATCCACTGTGATCATTTGGGATATCTGTATAAAGGGTTCAAACCAGACATGAAGCCTACAGTTTTGTCAGCAGAATGACAGGGTACCTGGAGATGGAATATTACGGGAAGGATTTTCAGGGACCTTGGATAATAGACCAATGCTTGAAAATTCAGTTCAGTGCTAGATGTGTGTTTCGTCATAACATTCTTTAGTTTAATCGACATAAGAAAAAAGACAAGGTGTGATATTATCTTAACCGATGTGTCCTTTTTGTCAAATAAGCCTTGTGTATGTCATTATGTTAGTCACTATGTAAGTCACTATGTTGGTCACTAAGTTGGTCACTATGTTAGTCATTATGTTAGTCATTGTGTTAGTCATTATGTTAGTCATTATATTAGTCACTATGTTAGTCACTATGTTAGTCACTATGATAGTCATTATCTTAGTCATTATGTTAGTCATTATGTTAGTCATTATGTTAGTCACTATGTTAGCCATTATGTTAGTCATTATGTTAGTCATTATGTTAGTCATTATGTTAGTCACTATGTTAGTCATTATATTAGTCATTGTGTTAGTCATTATGTTAGTCATTATATTAGTCATTATGTTAGTCATTATATTAGTCCTGATGTTTGCCACTGAAGCCGATGGAAAGAAGAAAGACCAGTGTCAGAAAAATCTAAAAGCCTCCCCACGCTGTTATTCTAGATTGTTCTTGATGCGTTATTTTACCGGCAGTAGTACAAACAATGTCACTGGCAGCGTAACATAGTTCAGATGTCTTTAACTATGGCTGTATAAGTATGATAGAGCTGGAAAGGCTAGGACTCAAAGCCAGTATTATGAGGTCAATAAAGAAGTGAGTCTGGGCATGTGGGATCAGTTGGAGGTTAAATACAAATAGAGCCAACAAGTAATGGGGCATTTACTTTTAACAGGCCCATCCGTAGGTGAAACAATAAACAAGCCTTAACCCCACCTTTGTTTTTGTAAAAAGCTGGGGGATGAGGCTTGAGATTATGTAACCACTCTCAAATTCATAGACAGAGCTATGTATGCTAGGACTGACAATCCAAGATATCAGAGTTTTTGTTTTAACCATGTTTACAATGTTATCAAATAGTGGAGTAAAACCAGATTATATTTTGGGGTGTGATAGTTGAACTAAACTCATGAGGCATTTTTATGTTTTATTTTTCAAGAATCAATGGATATTTGGAAGGTGAAGCTAACATTTTAAATGTGGCTAACTACTCCAGCATTTTGGATTTGAGATCAAATGTTTTATATATGTTGACAGTACAGAATGTCACCTTTTATTTGAGGGTATTTACATACATATCTGTTTCTACAATTTAGAAATTAAAGCACTTTATGTACCTAGTCCCCTCATTTGAAGATTGTATAAGTATTAGGAAAAATGCTCTTATAGTGTATTAAAATAGTAAAATTGTTTTGTATTTGATCCCATATTCCTAGCAAACAGTGACTACATCAGTGTTTTCAAATTTATCTCCAAAACTTTCCAAATCTATATCCAAGACATTCCAAATCTATATCCAAGACATTCCAAATCTATCACCAAGACATTCCAAATCTATATCCAAGACATTCCAAATCTATCACCAAGACATTCCAAATCTATATCCAAGACATTCCAAATCTATCACCAAGACATTCCAAATCTATATCCAAGACATTCCAAATCTATATCCAAGACATTCCAAATCTATATCCAAGACATTCCAAATCTATCACCAAGACATTCCAAATCTATATCCAAGACATTCCAAATCTATCACCAAGACATTCCAAATCTATCTCCAAGACATTCCAAATCTATCTCCAAGCTATTCCAAATCTATCTCCAAGCTATTCCAAATCTATCTCCAAGACATTCCAAATCTATATCCAAGACATTCCAAATCTATATCCAAGACGTTCCAAATCTATCTCCAAGCTATTCCAAATCTATCTCCAAGACATTCCAAATCTATCTCCAAGCTTTTCCAAATCTATCTCCAAGATATTCCAAATCTATATCCAAGACATTCCAAATCTATCTCCAAGCTATTCCAAATCTATCACCAAGACATTCCAAATCTATATCCAAGATATTCCAAATCTATATCCAAGACATTCCAAATCTATCTCCAAGCTATTCCAAATCTATCTCCAAGACATTCCAAATCTATCTCCAAGCTATTCCAAATCTATCTCCAAGATATTCCAAATCTATATCCAAGACATTCCAAATCTATATCCAAGACATTCCAAATCTATATCCAAGACATTCCAACTCTATCTCCAAGCTATTCCAAATCGATCAAAAATCATGAAGGAATCTTGAAAAATAAAGAGTGAGACAGTTACAGAGGCTCCAACAAAACATGCTAACCTCTCACCATTACCAATAACAGAGGCTCCAACAAAACATGCTAACCTCTCACCATTACCAATAACAGAGGCTTCAACAAAACATGCTAACCTCTCACCATTACCAATAACAGAGGCTACAACAAAACATGCTAACGTCTCACCATTACCAATAACAGAGGCTTCAACAAAACATGCTAACCTCTCACCATTACCAATAACAGAGGCTTCAACAAAACATGCTAACTTCTCTTCATTACCAATAACAGAGGCTACAACAAAACATGCTAACCTCTCACCATTACCAATAACAGAGGCTACAACAAAACATGCTAACCTCTCACCATTACCAATAACAGAGACTACAACAAAACATGCTAACCTCTCACCATTACCAATAACAGAGACTACAACAAAACATGCTAACCTCTCACCATTACCAATAACAGAGGCTACAACAAAACATGCTGACCTCTCACCATTACCAATAACAGAGGCTACAACAAAACATGCTGACCTCTCACCATTACCAATAACAGAGGCTACAACAAAACATGCTAACCTCTCACCATTACTGTCACGTTCCTGACCTGTTTTCTGTTGTTTTGTATGTGTTTAGTTGGTCAGGACGTGAGCTGGGTGGGAATTCTATGCTGTGTGTCTAGTTTGTCTGTTTCTATGTCAGCCTAGTGTGGGTTCTCAATCAGAGACAGATGGTAGTCGTTGAAACACCCACCCCACCCGGACCAAGCAGCGTGGCAACGGGCAGCAGCAACAGCAGCAGCGGTACCAGGAGGAATGGTCATGGGAGGAAATCATAAACGGAGAAGGACCCTGGGCAAAGGTGGGAGAGAATCGCCACTCTTGGGAGGAGAAGGAGGCAGCCACAGCCCAGGAGCGCTGGATTGAGGAGAAGGCACGTAAGAGAGGCTGGAAGCCCGAGAGGCTCACCCAAAAATTTCTTGGGGGGGGATAAAGGGGCGTTTGGCGAAGCCGGGTTGGATGCCTGAGCCAACTCCCCGGGCTTACCGTGGAGTGAGAGGGCGTCGTACTGGTCAGACACCGTGTTATGCGGTAAAGCCCACGGTGTCCCCAGTACGCGTGCTTAGCCCAGTGCGGGCTATTCCACCTTGCCGCACTGGGAGGGCTAGGTTGGGCATCGAGCTGGATGTCATGAAGCCGGCCCAACGTATCTGGCCTCCAGTACGTCTCCTCGGGCCGGCGTACATGGCACCAGCCTTACAGGTTGTGTCCCCGGTTCGCCTGCATAGCCCAGTGCGGGTTGTTCCACCTCGCCGCACTGGCAGGGCTACGGGGACCATTCAACCTGGTAAGGTTGGAGAGGCTCGGTGCTCAAGAGCGCGTGTCCTCCTTCACGGTCCGGTATATCCGGCGCCACCTTCCCGCCCCAGCCCAGTACCACCAGTGCCTACACCACGCACCAGGCTTCCAGTGCATCGCCAGAGCCCTGTTCCTCCTCCCCGCACTCGCCCTGAGGTGCGTGCCCTCAGCCCGGTACCTCCAGTTCCGGCACCACGCATCAGGCCTATAGTGCGTCTCAACCGGCCAGAGTCTGCCGTCTGCCCAACGCCGTCTGAACTGTCCGTCTGCCCAGCGCCGTCTGAGCCGTCCGTCTGCCCAGCGCCGTCTGAGCCATCCGTCTGCCCAGCGCCGTATGAGCCATCCGTCTGCCCAGCGCCGTCTGAGCCATCCGTCTGCCCAGCGCCGTCTGAGCCATCCGTCTGCCCAGCGCCGTCTGAGCCGTCTGTCTGCCCAGCGCCGTCTGAGCCGTCCGTCTGCCCAGCGCCGTCTGAGCCATCCGTCTGCCCAGCGCCGTCTGAGCCGCCCTACAGTCATGAGCCGCCCTACAGTCATGAGCCGCCCTACAGTCATGAGCCGCCTTCCAGTCATGAGCTGCCCTACAGTCATGAGCTGCCCTACAGTCATGAGCTGCCCTACAGTCATGAGCTGCCCTACAGTCATGAGCTGCCCTACAGTCATGAGCTGCCCCACAGTCCGGAGCTGCCCTACAGTCCGGAGCTGCCCTACAGTCCGGAGCTGCCCTACAGTCCGGAGCTGCCCTACAGTCCGGAGCTGCCCCACAGTCCGGAGCTGCCCCTCAGTCCGGAGCTGCCCCTCAGTCCGGTGCTGCCCCTCAGTCCGGAGCTGCCCCTCAGTCCGGAGCTGCCACTCAGTCCGGAGCTGCCACTCAGTCCGGAGCTGCCACTCAGTCCGGAGCTGCCACTCAGTCCGGAGCTGCCACTCAGTCCGGAGCTGCCACTCAGTCCGGAGCTGCCACTAGTCCAGAGTTGTCCCTCTGTCCTGAGCTACCTCTCTGTCCTGAGCTACCTCTCTGTCCTGAGCTACCTCTCTGTCCTGAGCTACCTCTCTGTCCTGGGCTACTTCTTTGTCCTGAACTACCTCTTTGTCCTGAACTACCTCTCTGTCCTGAGTTGTCTCCTCTATTGTAGAGGGGAGTTGGTGAAGGTTCCTGGACCATGGTCGGGGGCGAGGGTCGCCACTCAAGGGACGCTAAGAAGGTGGACAAAGACAATGGTGGAGTGGTGCCCTCGTCCACCGCCGGAGCCGCCACCGTGGACAGATGCCCACCCAGACCCTCCCCTTGAGTTTTAGGGGTGCGCCCGGAGTTCGCATCTTGAGGGGGCGGGGTTCTGTCACGTTCCTGACCTGTTTTCTGTTGTTTTGTATGTGTTTAGTTGGTCAGGACGTGAGCTGGGTGGGAATTCTATGTTGTGTGTCTAGTTTGTCTGTTTCTATGTCAGCCTAGTGTGGGTTCTCAATCAGAGACAGATGGTAGTCGTTGTCTCTGATTGAGACTCATATATAGGAGGCTTGTTTTGTGTTGGGATTTTGTGGGTGTTTGTTACCTGTCTCTGTGTTTGTGTTCTGCACCAGATAGGTCTGTATCGGTTTTGCACATTTGTTATTTTGTATGTTGTTTGTAGTGTTTCACTTGTGTTTGTATTAAACATGTTTAACACTAGAAACGCTGCATTTTGGTCCTCTCCTTCACCCCTGGAAGAAAACCTTTACAATTACCAATAACAGAGGCTACAACAAAACATGCTAACCTCTCACCATTACCAATAACAGAGACTACAACAAAACATGCTAACTTCTCACCATTACCAATAACAGAGGCTACAACAAAACATGATAACCTCTCACCATTACCAATAACAGAGGCTACAACAAAACATGCTAACCTCTCACCATTACCAATAACAGAGACTACAACAAAACATGCTAACCTCTCACCATTACCAATAACAGAGACTACAACAAAACATGCTAACTTCTCTCCATTACCAATAACAGAGGCTACAACAAAACATGCTAACCTCTCACCATTACCAATAACAGAGACTACAACAAAACATGCTAACTTCCCTGCATTACCAATAATGGGAGATTATCGTTTTGGGGGTGGGGTATGCTCTTTGTCCCTCTGTTACTTTTTCACTTTTCATCAATAACAATTCTCTCATGATTTTCCATAATTATGGTAGCATCCACATTAATGTAGACATGTTCAGCAACATTTTATATTCTTACTTACAATAAAAGTAACTATGAAATGACCCATTACATTATTCACCATTCATTTCCTATTGTGGCAAAACTTAATCTGAAACACAACCAAAACAAGTTGTAAATACATCCAACAAGTTTGTAGAGTCACAAGCTTGATGTATGCATTGTGTGCAATTAATATGCGACCAAATACAAAACAATTGAATATTTTAATAGACTACAAGTGAATTTGTACAAATCTTCATTTGATAGGACTAGGGGTTCAGTGAGGGGGTAATGCTGCAGTGGGGGGGGGGGGGGTTCGGTGAGGGGGTAATGCTGCAGTGGGGGGGGGGGGGTTCGGTGAGGGGGTAATGCTGCAGTGGGGGGGGTTCGGTGAGGGGGTAATGCAGCAGTGGGGGGGTGGGGGGGGTTCGGTGAGGGGGTAATGCAGCAGTGGGGGGTGTTCGGTGAGGGGGTAATGCTGCAGTGTGGGGGGGGGGGGTCGGTGAGGGGGTAATGCTGCAGTGGGGGGGGATGGTGAGGGGGTAATGCTGCAGTGGTGGGGGGGGTTCGGTGAGGGGGTAATGCTGCAGTGGTGGGGTTTCCGTGGGGGGGTAATGCAGCAGTGGGGGGGTTCGGCGAGGGGGTAATGCTGCAGTGGGGGGCTTCGGTGAGCGGGTAATGCAGCAGTGGGGGGGGGGGGTTCGGTGAGGGGATAATGCTGCAGTGGGGGGCGGGGGGGGGATCGGTGAGGGGGTAATGCAGCAGTGGGGGTGTGGGGGGGGGTTCAGTGAGGGGGTAATGCAGCAGTGGAGGGTGTTCGGTGAGGGGGTAATGCTGCAGTGTGGGGGGGGGTGTTCGGTGAGGGGGTAATGCTGCGGTGGAGGGTTTCCGTGGGGGGTAATGCAGCAGTGGGGGGGGGGGGGGGGGTGAGGGGGTAATGCTGCAGTGGGGGGGGGGTTCGGTGAGGGGGTAATGCAGCAGTGGGGGGCGGGGGGTTCGGCGAGGGGGTAATGCAGCAGTGGGGGGGTTCCATCGGGGGTAATGCAGCAGTGTGGGGGGGGGGGTTGGCGAGGGGTTAATGCTGCAGTGGTGGGGGGGGTTCGGTGAGGGGGTAATGCTGCAGTGGTGGGGTTTCCGTGGGGGGGGTAATGCAGCAGTGGAGGGGGGGTTCGGCGAGGGGGTAATGCTGCAGTGAGGGGCTTCGGTGAGCGGGTAATGCAGCAGTGGGGGGCGGGGGGGGGGGGGGTTCGGTGAGAGGGTAATGCTGCAGTGGGGGGCGGGGGGGGATCGGTGAGGGGGTAATGCAGCAGTGGGGGGGGTTCAGTGAGGGGGTAATGCAGCAGTGGGGGTGTTCGGTGAGGGGGTAATGCTGCAGTGGGGGGGGGGGGGGGGTAATGCTGCAGTGGTGGGGGGGGGGGGGTTCGGTGAGGGGGTAATGCTGCAGTGGTGGGGGGGGGTAATGCAGCATTGGGGGGGGTCGGTGAGGGGGTAATGCTGCAGTGTGTGGGGGGGGGGTTCGGCGAGGGGGTAATGCTGCAGTGGGGGGTTCAGTGAATGGGTAATGCAGCAAGGGGGGGTTCAGGGAGGGGTTATTAATAATCACAAGCAATGCATAATGTACTGTTAAGAGGATTCGTTTTAAAGTGTCTCTCTTTTTAAGGCAACACAATTGCTTGACATGATGTTACGTCTCTTAGGAAACTAATTCAATACAGTCTATTGGTCTCCAAAGCAACCGACCCAAGGTGTATTTATTTCAGTCCAGTGTTCCCATATAAAAAGGCTGCCATACTGTTGTGGGAGAAGCGTAATGCATTCTAACTCTCTAACCACATAATGATGGTAAATGTGCTGGAGGTAATACAAGTACATTACATGAAGAAGCGATGAGTATGCTAGTGTCACTTTAAACAGTAATTTTAATATGATATATCCATTACTTTTTTTGTTGTTGCTGATATTGAACATTCCCACTGCTACCACTCCACTGCTACCAATCATTCCCACTGCTACCACTCATTCCCACTGCTACCAATCATTCCCACTGCTACCAATCATTCCCACTGCTACCAATCATTCCCACTGCTACCACTCCACTGCTACCAATCATTCCCACTGCTACCACTCATTCCATCTGCTACCACTCATTCCCTCTGCTACCACTCATTCCATCTGCTACCACTCATTCCATCTGCTACCTCTCATTCCATCTGCTACCACTCATTCCCACTGCTACCAATCATTCCCACTGCTACCAATCATTCCCACTGCTACCACTCATTCCCTCTGCTACCACTCATTCACACTGCTACCACTCATTCCATCTGCTACCACTCATTCACACTGCTACCACTCATTCACACTGCTACCACTCATTCACACTGCTACCACTCATTCCATCTGCTACCACTCATTCCATCTGCTACCACTCATTCCCACTGCTACCACTCATTCCTTCTGCTACCACTCATTCCCACTGCTACCACTCATTCCATCTGCTACCACTCATTCCCACTGCTACCAATCATTCCCACTGCTACCAATCATTCCCACTGCTACCACTCATTCCCTCTGCTACCACTCATTCACACTGCTACCACTCATTCCATCTGCTACCACTCATTCACACTGCTACCACTCATTCACACTGCTACCACTCATTCACACTGCTACCACTCATTCCATCTGCTACCACTCATTCCTTCTGCTACCAATCATTCCCACTGCTACCACTCATTCTATCTGCTACCACTCATTCCCACTGCTACCACTCATTCCATCTGCTACCACTCATTCACACTGCAACCACTCATTCCATCTGCTACCACTCATTCACACTGCTACCACTCATCCATCTGCTACCACTCACTCCCACTGCTACCACTCATTCCCACTGCTACCACTCATTCACTCTGCTACCACTCATTCCCACTGCTACCACTCACTCCATCTGCTACCAATCATTCCCACTGCTACCACTCCACTGCTACCACTCATCCTCACTGCTACCACTCACTCCATCTGCTACCACTCCACTGCTACCACTCCACTGCTACCACTCCACTGCTACCACTCCATCTGCTACCACTCATTCCCACTGCTACCACTCCATCTGCTACCACTCCACTGCTACCACTCCATCTGCTACCACTCATTCCCAATGCTACCACTCATTGTCACTGCTACCACTCCATCTGCTACCACTCCACTGCTACCACTCCACTGCTACCACTCATTCCCACTGCTACCACTCACTCCATCTGCTACCACTTATTCTCACTGCTACCACTCCACTGCTACCACTCCACTGCTACCACTCACTCCATCTGATACCACTCATTCCCACTGCTACCACTCATTCCATCTGCTACCACTCATTCCATCTGCTACCACTCATTCCCACTGCTACCACTTATTCCCACTGCTACCAATCATTCCCACTGCTACCAATCATTCCCACTGCTACCACTCACTCCATCTGCTACCACTCATTCCCACTGCTACCACTCACTCCATCTGCTACCACTTATTCTCACTACTACCACTCCACTGCTACCACTCCACTGCTACCACTCATTCCCACTGCTAACACTCATTCCTACTGCTACCACTCATTCCATCTGCTACCACTCATTCCATCTGCTACCACTCATTCCTACTGCTACCACTTATTCCATCTGCTACCACTCATTCACTCTGCTACCACTCACTCCATCTGCTACCACTCACTCCTTCTGCTACCAATCATTCCCACTGCTACCACTCCACTGCTACCACTCATTCCCACTGCTACCACTCATTCTATCTGCTACCACTCATTCACACTGCTACCACTCACCCATCTGCTACCACTCACTCCCACTGCTACCACTCATTCCCACTGCTACCACTCATTCCCACTGCTACCACTCATCCTCACTGCTACCACTCACTCCATCTGCTACCACTCATTGTCACTGCTACCACTCCATCTGCTACCACTCCACTGCTACCACTCCACTGCTACCACTCATTCCCTCTGCTACCACTCACTCCATCTGCTACCACTTATTCTCACTGCTACCACTCCACTGCTACCACTCCACTGCTACCACTCATTCTATCTGCTACCACTCATTCCCACTGCTACCACTCATTCCATCTGCTACCACTCATTCACTCTGCTACCACTCCATCTGCTACTACTTATTCTCACTGCTACCACTCCACTGCTACCACTCACTCCATCTGATACCACTCATTCCCACTGCTACCACTCATTCCATCTGCTACCACTCATTCCATCTGCTACCACTCATTCCCACTGCTACCACTTATTCTCACTACTACCACTCCACTGCTACCACTCCACTGCTACCACTCATTCCCACTGCTACCACTCATTCCCACTGCTACCACTCATTCCATCTGCTACCACTCATTCCATCTGCTACCACTCATTCCTACTGCTACCACTTATTCCATCTGCTACCACTCATTCACTCTGCTACCACTCATTCCCACTGCTACCACTCATTCCCACTGCTACCACTCATTCCCACTGCTACCACTCAATCCCACTGCTACCACTCATTCCATCTGCTACCACTCATTCCATCTGCTACCACTCCACCGCTACCACTCATTCTCTCTGCTACCACTCCACTGCTACCACTCATTACATCTGCTACCACTCATTCCAACTTCTACCACTCATTCCCACTCCTACCACTCATTCCCACTGCTACCACTCACTCCATCTGCTACCACTCATTCCCTTTGCTACTACTCCACTGCTACCACTCATTCCCTCTGCTAACACTCCCCTGCTACCACTCATTCCCTCTGCTACCACTCCATCTGCTACCACTCATTCACTGTGCTACCACTCCACTGCTACAACTCATTCCCTCTGCTACCACTCATTCCCACTGCTACCACTCATTCACTTTGCTACCACTCCACTGCTACCACTCCACTGCTACCACTCATTCCCACTGCTACCACTCATTCCCACTGCTACCACTCATTCCCTTTGCTACCACTCCACTGCTACCACTCATTCCCTCTGCTACCACTCCACTGCTACCACTCATTCCCTTTGCTACCACTCCACTGCTACCACTCATTCCCTTTGCTACCACTCCACTGCTACCACTCATTCCCTCTGCTACCACTCCACTGCTACCATTCATTCCTTCTGCTACCACTCCACTGCTACCACTCATTCCCTCTGCTAACACTCCCCTGCTACCATTCATTCCTTCTGCTACCACTCCATCTGCTACCACTCATTGTTGTACTTCTGACTTGTGTTCTACTTCTGCCAGACATATTGCATCCGAAATGGTACCATATTCCATATGTAGTGCATTACCAGGCCTGCATAGGGCTCTAGGGCCGATAGGGCTGTGATCAAAAGTAGTGTACTATGTAGGGAATAGGGTGCCGTAGGGCTGTGATCAAAAGTAGTGTACTATATAGGGAATAGGGTGCCATGTCAGCCACTGCCTGTTTTCCTGCTGAAAGGGTCCGATAAATTGAAATGACCGAGGGGTAATCTGGTATACCGGCCCGCTCTACCAATTGATTTTGGGGACGAGGTTAACTGAAGGCCGACCCAGGTAAAACCAGGGTTCATAGTGCAAGTGTATTTGATGCTTCAGATTCATTACTCCTAGTTCACTGGCTGCTAGGTTTACTGGCTGCTAGTTTCACTGGCCGCTAGTTTCACTGGCCGCTAGGTTCACTGGCCGCTAGGTTAAATTACCGCTAGGTTTTAATTACCGCTAGGATCACTGGATTGCTAGGTTAACTTGCTGCTAGGTTCACTGGCTGCTAGGTTCACTGGCTGCTAAGTTCTCTTACTGCTACGTTCACTGGCTATTAGGGTAACTTACTCCTGAGTTCACTGGCTGCTAGGTTTAATTACCGCTAGGTTTTAATTACCGCTAGGATCACTGGATGCTAGGTTCACTTGCTGCTAGGTTCACTGGCCGCTAGGTTCACTGGCCGCTAAGTTTACTGGCCGCTAGGTTCACTGGCTGCTAGGTTAACTTTCTGCTGGGTTCACTGGCTGTTAGTGTTCTCTTACTGCTAGGTTCACTGGCTGCTAGGGTAACTTACTCCTGAGTTCACTGGCTACTAGGTTCACTTACTGCTAGGTTCACTGGCTGCTAGGATCACTGGCTGCTAGGTTCACAGGCCGCTAGGTTCACTGGCCACTAGGTTCACTTACTGCGAGTTTCACTGAATGCGAGGTTCAATTGGCTGGTAGACACTAGCTGCTAGGTTCACTGACCGCTAGGTTTGCCGGCCGCTAGGTTTGCGGCCGCAGGTTCGCCGGTCGCTAGGTTTGCCGGCCGCTAGGTTTGCCGGCCGCTAGGTTCACTGGCTGCTAGGTTCACTGGCTACTAGGTTCACTGGCTACTAGGTTCACTGGCTGCTATGTTCACTGGCTGCTATGTTCACTGGCTACTAGGTTCACTGGCTGCTAGGTTCACTGGCTACTAGGTTCACTGGCTGCTAGGTTCACTGGCTGCTAAGTTCACTGGCTGCTATGTTCACTGGCTACTAAGTTCACTGGCTACTAGGTTCACTGGCTGCTAGGTTCACTGGCTACTAGGTTCACTGGCTACTAGGTTCACTGGCTACTAGGTTCACTGGCTACTAGGTTCACTGGCTGCTATGTTCACTGGCTGCTATGTTCACTGGTTACTAGGTTCACTGGCTGCTAGGTTCACTGGCTACTAGGTTCACTGGCTGCTAGGTTCACTGGCTGCTAAGTTCTCCGACTGCTATGTTCACTGGCTGCTAGGTTCACTGGCTACTAGGTTCACTGGCTACTAGGTTCACTGGCTGCTAGGTTCACTTACTGCTATGTTCACTGGCCAGGAGGTACCCAGGCTGCTATGTTCACTGGCTGCTATTTTCACTGGCGGCTAAGTTCACTGGCTGCAAAGTTCTCCGACTGCTAGTTTCACTGGCTGCTAGGTTCACTGGCAGTTAATTTCACTGGCTGCTAGGTTCACTGGCAGTTAATTTCACTGGCTGCTAGGTTCACTTACTGCTAGTTTCACTGGCTGCTAGGTTCACTTACTGCTAGTTTCACTTACTGCTGGGTTCACTTACTGCGAGGTTCACTGGATAAGAAGTTCACTGGATAAGAGGTTCACTGGCTGGAAGACACTGGCCGCTAGGTTCACCGGCCTCTAGGTTCACTTACTGCTAGGATCACTTACTGCTAGGTTCACTTACTGCTAGTTTCACTTACTGCTAGGTTCACTTACTGCTAGGTTCACTTACTGCTAGGTTCACTGGCCGCTAGGTTCACTTACTGCTGGGTTCACTTACTGCGAGGTTCACTGGATAAGAAGTTCACTGGATAAGAGGTTCACTGGCTGGAAGACTCTGGCCGCTAGGTTCACCGGCCTCTAGGTTCACTGGCCGCTAGGTTCACCGGCCGCTAGGTTCACTTACTGCTAGGATCACTTACTGCTAGGTTCACTTACTGCTAGGTTCACTTACCGCTAGGATCACATACTGCTAGGTTCACTTACTGCTAGGTTCACTGGCCGCTAGGTTAATTTACTGCGAGGTTCACTGGATAAGAGGTTCACTGGCTGGAAGACACTGGCCACTAGGTTCACCGGCCGCTAGGTTCACCGGCCGCTAGGTTCACTGGCCGCTAGGTTCACTGGCTGGAAGACACTGGCCACTAGGTTCACTGGCCGCTAGGTTCACTGGCTGGAAGACACTGGCCGCTAGGTTCACCGGCCGCTAGGTTCACCGGCCGCTAGGTTCACCGGCCGCTAGGTTCACCGGCCGCTAGGTTCACTTACTGCTAGGTTCACTGGCCGCTAGGTTCACCGGCCGCTAGGTTGACTTACTGCGAGGTTCACTTACTGCGAGGTTCACTTACTGCTATGTTCACTGGCAGCTAGGTTCACCGGCCGCTAGGTTCACTTACTGCTAGGTTCACTTACTGCTAGGTTCACTGGCCGCTAGGTTCACTTACTGCTAGGATCACTTACTGCTAGGTTCACTTACTGCTAGGATCACTTACTGCTAGGTTCACTTACTGCTAGGTTCACTTACTGCTAGGTTCACTGGCCTATAGGTTCACTGGCCTATAGGTTCACTGGCCGCTAGGTTCACTTACTGCTAGGATCACTTACTGCTAGGTTCACTGGCCGCTAGGTTCACTTACTGCTAGGATCACTTACTGCTAGGATCACTTACTGCTAGGTTCACTTACTGCTAGGTTCACTGGCCTATAGGTTCACTGGCCTATAGGTTCACTGGCCGCTAGGTTCACTTACTGCTAGGATCACTTACTGCTAGGATCACTTACTGCTAGGTTCACTTACTGCTAGGTACACTGGCCTCTAGGTTCACTGGCCTCTAGGTTCACTGGCCTATAGGTTCACCGGACGCTAGGTTCACTTACTGCTAGGATCACTTACTGCTAGGATCACTTACTGCTAGGATCACTTACTGCTAGGATCACTTACTGCTAGGTTCACTTACTGCTAGGATCACTTACAGCTAGGATCACTTACTGCTAGGTTCACTGGCCGCTAGGTTTACTTACTGCTAGGGTAACTTACTGCTAGGTTCACTGGCCGCTAGGTTCACTTACTGCTAGGTTCACTGGCCGCTAGGTTCACTTACTGCTAGGTTCACTGGCCGCTAGGTTGTCTTACTGCTAGGTTCACTGGCCGCTAGGTTTACTTACTGCTAGGTTCACTTACTGCTAGGATCACTTACTGCTAGGATCAATTACTGCTAGGTTCACTGGCCGCTAGGTTTACTTACTGCTAGGATCACTTACTGCTAGGGTCACTTACTGCTAGGTTCACTTACTGCTAGGTTCACTGGCCTATAGGTTCACTGGCCGCTAGGTTCACTTACTGCTAGGTTCACTTACTGCTAGGTTCACTGGCCGCTAGGTTCACTGGCCGCTAGGTTCAGTGGCCGCTAGGATCACTTACTGCTAGGGTCACTTTCTGCTAGGTTCACTTACTGCTAGGTTCACTTACGGCTAGGTTCACTGGCATATAGGTTCACTGCTTGCGATGCAAATTGCACACTTTTGCCTGGCTCTGGTCAAGCTTAGTGCACTATATAGGGAATAGGGATCTGGTCAACAGTAGTGCACTATATAGGGAATAGGGCTCTGGTCAACAGTAGTGCACTATATAGGGAATAGGATGCCATTTGGTAGAAAAAGAGAAATAATTTTTATTTTTCCGTTATTTTACCAGGTAAGTTGACTGAGAACACGTTCTCATTTGCAGCAATGACCTGGGGAATAGTTACAGGGGAGAGGAGGGGGATGAATGAGCCAATTGTAAACTGGGGATTATTAGGTGACCATGATGGTTTGAGGGCCAGATTGGGAATTTAGCCAGGAAACCGGGGTTAACACCCCTACTCTTACGATAAGTGCCATGGGATCTTTAATGACCTCAGAGAGTCAGGACACCCGTTTAACGTCCCATCCGAAAGACGGCACCCTACACAGGGCAGTGTCCCCAATCACTGCCCTGGGGCATTGGGATATTTTTTTTTTTAGACGAGAGGAAAGAGTGCCTCCTACTGGCCCTCCAACACCACTTCCAGCAGCATCTGGTCTCCCATCCAGGGACTGACCAGGACCAACCCTGCTTAGCTTCAGAAGAAAGCCAGTAGTGGTATGCAGGGTGGTATGCTGCTGGCAATGATGATAATGATTATTGTTATTATTTGTTTTGACTTTGTAGGTACCGTAATGGCTGACGGTGATTGATTCAGCATGGATACAGTATCGGCTGTGATTTCTCCTGATGTTTCCAACACTTCTGACATCATGTGAAGGGATCCAGAGAGGATGAAGAGGAGGGGTGAAGAATACTGACATAAAGAACCGTGATGGAGTCTATTCAGTCACCTGACATCCCCATGGACAGGTGCTTTAACAAACACGTGTGTGTGTGTCTGAATTCATTTCTATTAACCGGTAGATATACATGTAAAATTTAACAAACACGTGTGTGTGTGTCTCATGCATTTCTATGTGACATACATGTGACATGTGACATGTGAAGGGTGTGGTACATGAAATCCCATAGCTGTCAAAAGATCTACA
This sequence comes from Salvelinus fontinalis, assembly GCF_029448725.1. Taxonomy (NCBI): domain Eukaryota; kingdom Metazoa; phylum Chordata; class Actinopteri; order Salmoniformes; family Salmonidae; genus Salvelinus; species Salvelinus fontinalis. The sequence continues at coordinate 61,446,202 of NC_074667.1, forward strand.
TATTAAATATATTGCATGGGGGTGTATGCGAATATATTGCATTACCACGAGAGGGTGTTATACTAGACTGACTGTTGAGGAGAGCTGGCAAGTAATAATTTCCCTCTACCGTTTGTTTACACCCACTGTATCCTGTGATGAACAAACTTTCATCAGATTTTTTTTTCTTCTTCTAAAAGGTACTTCAACAGCACATGGAGACACCCGTACGGCCAGGAGACTGTCCCGCCACTTTTCAACAGCTCTTTCCACCTCCAGCACCACAACAGCTTACACAACACCCTACTAGGTGTGTGTGTGTGTGTGTGTGTGTGTGTGTGTGTGTGTGTGTGTGTGTGTGTGTGTGTGTGTGTGTGTGTGTGTGTGTGTGTGTGTGTGTGTGTGTGTGTGTGTGTGTGTGTGTGTGTGTGTGTGTGTGTGTGTGTGTGTGTGTGTGTGTGTGTGTGTGTGTGTGTGTGTGTGTGTATGCCTGGGGGATGTTGGGAAAGGAAGAGGACAGATGTTCATTCTAACCAATGGACAATAAAGTATCTTATTCTATTAATTGTGTTATAATATTCTATTGTAGGTATCTTCCTGGGCTTCCTGTCGCTGCTCACCGTCGTCATGAACATCCTGGTACTCTACGCTGTGAAGAAGGAGCGGACCCTCCACACGGTGGGCAACCTCTACATCGTCAGTCTCTCCGTGGCGGATCTCATCGTCGGGGCCACCGTCATGCCCCTCAACCTGGTATATCTGCTGGAGGACGAGTGGAGGCTGGGGAGGGTCGTCTGTCAGTTCTGGCTCATCATGGATTATGTAGCCAGCACAGCCTCCATCTTTAGTCTGTTTATACTATGTCTGGATCGGTATCGGTCCGTTCACGAGCCGCTGAGGTACCTGAAGTACCGGACCAGAGGGAGAGCTAGCATTATGATCTCAGGGGCCTGGCTAATGTCCATGACATGGATTATTCCTATACTAGGTTGGAGGTCCTTCGTTCAGGTCGACCTCAAACCAGAGATGGAGAATAAGTGTGACACTGATTTCCGGTTTGTTACGTGGTTTAAGGTTTTAACATCAGTGTTTAACTTCTACCTTCCGTCTCTGTTGATGCTGTGGTTCTATTCACGCATCTACATGGCTGTGAGACAGAACTTCAGAGAGAGGGAGAGGATTATCAATCCCACAGATTCCGTGGTGGAAAACAAGATCGGACACAAAGTCCAAACAGGAAATAGCCCCTGCGAGTCTAAGAAAGAAAGAAACTCAGACTTTGATCAGTACACGTTAGATCAGCCGTACGACTCCACAGATACAGTGGAAACCAACGCACCCAGGGAACCCAAGTCGGAGAAAGAATCTCATTCCAGTCATTCAGTGCTCAGAATGACAAAACGTCTGAGGACGACGGTAAAGGACAAAAGAAAGAGCGGCTCTTCGTCTTTCCAGCAGAAGAATTCGGACTCGGAGACCCCTTTGAACCTGTCCTCTTTACCTCTTGGCTTCACAAACTACGACGACGACGACAACAACGTGCAGAAACTCTACGTGTCCGTGAACGACTGCAAGGTAGCCGTGCCGCCAAACTCCGTGGCTGGAGTCTGCGAAATAACCCAGATATCTGACATGCAGAGATACACCACCATGTTCTACAACAACGAGTTCACCCAGTCTGTGAATTTATCCCCGTCACCATGTCCCCATAATTCACCCCAGTCACCCCCGCCCCAGGAGGACTCAGAGCCTGATGATGGTACTAGCACGGACGCAGCAGCCAACGCTTTGACTCTAAAACAGACCTGGCAGAAGTTCTGCGCCCAGTCCAGGCAGCGTATCCAGAGCCTTCAGGTCCATAAGGAGCACAAAGCGGCCAAGCAGCTGGGCTGTATTATAGCTGGGTTCATGATGTGCTGGATCCCTTACTTCATAGTGTTTATGGTCATGGCTTTCTGCCAGACCTGTGTACATCATAACCTACACATGTTCACGATATGGCTCGGGTATATAAACTCTACCTTGAACCCGTTCATATACCCGCTCTGCAATGAGAATTTCAAACGGGTGTTTAAAACTATCCTACACATTAATTTATGATGAATAGGATTATGAACAGTGCATTGAGGGGAATTTCTGTGTATTTTCTTATTTTATTTATTTATTTTATTTTATTTATTTTTATTTCACCTTTATTTAACCAGGTAGGCTAGTTGAGAACAAGTTCTCATTTGCAACTGCGACCTGGCCAAGATAAAGCAAAGCAGTGTGAACAGACAACAACACAGAGTTACACATGGAGTAAACAATAAACAAGTCAATAACATGGTAGAAAAAAAGAGAATCTATATACAATGTGTGCAAAAGGCATGAGGTAGGCAATAAATCGAATAATTACAATTTAGCAGATTAACACTGGAGTGATAAATCATCAGATGATCATGTGCAAGAAGAGATACTCTTGTGATGCTTTACCTTGTAATATGTGTGCTTGAATATTTTGAGTGACCTCAATTTGGTACCTTAAATTTGTATAATTTTGTAAATATAATGCTTATTTATTGTCCGCCTAAATATTTTCGCATTGTCCGCCTAAATATTTTTCAGACCCAGACCATAACATCATCGTTCCTACTCTGTGAAAAGACAGAAAGCAGCTCTGTCTTTATTTATTATTTATTCGAATAACTCTGCTGAAGAAGATTAACTCTGCTGAGAAGAATAACTATGTAGAAGGAGAATAACTCTGCAGAAGGAGAATAACTCTGCTGAGAAGAATAACTATGTAGAAGGAGAATAACTCTATAGAAGGAGAATAACTCTGCAGAAGGAGAATAACTCTGCAGAAGGAGAATAACTCTGCTGAGAAGAATAATTATGTAGAAGGAGAATAACTCTCTAGAAGGAGAATAACTATGTAGAAGGAGAATACTCTGCTGAGAAGAATAACTCTGTAGAAGGAGAATAACTCTGTAGAAGGAGAATAACTCTGTAGAAGGAGAATAACTCTGCAGAAGGAGAATCACTCTGCAAAAGGAGAATAACTGCAGAAGGAGAATAACTCTGCAGAAGGAGAATAACTCTGCAGAAGGAGAATAAGTCTGTAGAAGGAAGGAGAATAACTCTGTAGAAGGAGAATAACTCTATAGAAGGGGAATAACTGCAGAAGGAGAATAACTCTGTAGAAGGAGAATAACTCTGTAGAAGGAGAATAACTCTATAGAAGGGGAATAACTGCAGAAGGAGAATAACTCTGTAGAAGGAGAACAACTCTGTAGAAGGAGAATAACTGCAGAAGGAGAAAAACTCTGCAGAAGGAGAATAACTCTGCAGAAGGAGAATAACTCTGTAGAAGGAGAATAACTCTGTAGAAGGAGAATAACTCTGTAGAAGGAGAATAACTCTGTAGACGGAGAATAACTCTATAGAAGGAGAATAACTGCAGAAGGAGAATAACTCTGTAGAAGGAGAATAACTCTGCAGAAGGAGAATAACTCTGTAGAAGGAGAATAACTCTGTAGAAGGAGAATAACTCTGTAGAAGTAGAATAACTCTGTAGAAGGAGAATAACTTTATAGAAGGGTAATAACTGCAGAATGAGAATAACTCTGTAGAAGGAGAATAACTCTGTAGAAGGAGAATAACTGCAGAAGGAGAATAACTCTGTAGAAGGAGAATAACTCTGCAGAAGGAGAATAACTCTGTAGAAGGAGAATAACTCTGTAGAAGTAGAATAACTCTGTAGAAGGAGAATAACTTTATAGAAGGGTAATAACTGCAGAAT
>NC_074667.1:61454964-61558202 GCF_029448725.1 Salvelinus fontinalis
GACCCTGGAACTGACCCTGTATATAGCTACTGACCCTGGAACTGACCCTGTACATCGCTACTGACCCTGGAACTGACCCTGTATATAGATACTGACCCTGGAACTGTCCCTGTATATAGCCACTGACCCTGGAACTGACCCTGTATATAGCTACTGTCCCTGTATATAGCTACTGACCCTGGACCTGTCCCTGTATATAGCTACTGACCCTGTATATAGCTACTGACCCTGGAACTGACCCTGTATATAGCTACTGACCCTGTATATAGCTACTGACCCTGTATATAACTACTGACCCTGTATATAACTACTGACCCTGTATATAACTACTGACCCTGGAACTGACCCTGTATATAGCTACTGACCCTGGATCTGACCCTGTATATAGCTACTGACCCTGGAACTGTCCCTGTATATAGCTACTGACCCTGGAACTGACCCTGTATATAGCTACTGACCCTGTACATAGCTACTGACCCTGGAACTGTCCCTGTATATATCTACTGACCCTGGAACAGACCCTGTATATAGCTACTGACCCTGTATATAGCTACTGACCCTGGAACTGTCCCTGTATATAGCTACTGACCCTGGAACTGTCCCTGTATATAGCTACTGACCCTGTAACTGACCCTGTATATAACTACTGACCCTGTATATAGCTACTGACCCTGTATATAGCTACTGTCCCTGTATATAGCTACTGACCCTGGAACTGTCCCTGTATATAGCTACTGACCCTGGAACTGACCCTGTATATAACTACTTACCCTGTATATAGCTACTGACCCTGTATATAGCTACTGACCCTGTATATAGCTACTGACCCTGTATATAGCTACTGACCCTGTATATAGCTACTGACCCTGTATATAGCTACTGACCCTGTATATAACTACTGACCCTGTATGTAGCTACTGACCCTGGAACTGTCCCTGTATATAACTACTGACCCTGGAACTGACCCTGTATATAGCTACTGACCCTGGAACTGTCCCTGTATATAGCTACTGACCCTGGAACTGACCCTGTATATAGCTACTGACCCTGGATCTGACCCTGTATATATCTACTGACCCTGTATATAGCTACTGACCCTGTATATAGCTATTGACCCTGGATCTGACCCTGTATATAGCTACTGACCCTGTATATAGCTACTGACCCTGGAACTGTCCCTGTATATAGCTACTGACCCTGGAACTGACCCTGTATATAGCTACTGACCCTGTATATAGCTACTGACCCTGTATATAGCTACTGACCCTGGAACTGACCATATATATAACTACTGACCCTGGAACTGACCCTGTATATAGCTACTGACCCTGGAACTGACCCTGTATATAGCTACTGACCCTGTATATAACTACTGACCCTGGAACTGACCCTGTATATAGCTACTGACCCTGGAACTGACCCTGTATATAGCTACTGACCCTGGAACTGACCCTGTATATAGCTACTGTCCCTGGAACTGTCCCTGTATATAGCTACTGACCCTGGATCTGACCCTGTATATATCTACTGACCCTGTATATAGCTACTGACCCTGGAAATTAAACTGTATATAGCTACTGACCCTGTATATAGCTACTGACCCTGGAACTGTCCCTGTATATAGCTACTGACCCTGGAACTGACCCTGTATATAGCTACTGACCCTGTATATATCTACTGACCCTGTATATAGCTACTGACCCTGTATATAGCTACTGACCCTGGATCTGACCCTGTATATTGCTACTGACCCGGGAACTGTCCCTGTATATAGCTACTGACCCTGTATATAGCTACTGACCCTGTATATAGTTACTGACCCTAAAACTGACCATGTATATAGCTAGTGACCCTATATATAGCTACTGACCCTGTATATAGCTACTGACCCTGGAACTGACCCTGTATATAGCTATTGACCCTGTATATAGCTACTGACCCTGGAACTGTCCCTATATATAGCTACTGACCCTGGAAATGTCCCTGTATATAACTACTGACCCTGGAACTGTCCCTATATATAGCTACTGACCCTGTATATAACTACGGACCCTGTATATAGCTACTGACCCTGTATATAGCTACTGACCCTGTATATAGCTACTGACCCTGTATATAGCTACTGTCCCTGTATATAGCTACTGACCCTGGAACTGTCCCTATATATAGCTACTGACCCTGGAACTGTCCCTGTATATAGCTACTGACCCTGGAACTGACCCTGTATGTAGCTACTGAGCCTGGAACTGTCCCTGTATATAGCTACTGACCCTGGAACTGACCCTGTATATAGCTACTGACCCTGGAACTGTCCCTGTATATATCTACTGACCCTGGAACTGACCCTGTATATAGCTACTTACCCTGGAACTGTCCCCGTATATAGCTACTGACCCTATTTGTTTCTATGTTTAGGTTTGTTCATGTCGCCTGATACGGTTCTCAATCAGAGGCAGGTGTTTTGCATTGTCTCTGATTGGGAGCCATATTTAGGTTGCCTGTTTTCACTGTTGGTTTGTGGGTGTTTGTCTTCCGTGTCAGTGTTTGTTGCCACACGGTACTGTTTCGGTTCGTTCACATTTGTTATTTGTGTAGTGTTCAGTTTATATTATTAAATCATGGACACTTACCACTCTGCGTATTGGTCCTCCGATCCTTCTCGCCTCTCCTCGTCAGATGAGGAGGAAGAGATAGACAGCCATTACAGTTATTATAGATCACATCCCTCCGCTGTATATTCCAGTAGGTATAACTGACTAACAGGTTATTATAGATCTCATCCCTCCCCTGTATATTCCAGTAGATATAACTAACAGGTTATTATAGATCACATCCCTCCCCTGTATATTCCAGTAGGTATAACTAACAGGTTATTATAGAACACATCCCACCCCTGTATATTCCAGTAGGTATAACTAACAGGTTATTATAGATCACATCCCTCCACTGTATATTCAAGTAGTTATAACTGACTAACAGGTTATTATAGATCACATCCCTCCGCTGTATATTCCAGTAGTTATAACTAACAGGTTATTATAGATCACATCCCTCCCCTGTATATTCCAGTAGTTATAACTCACTAACAGGTTATTATAGATCTCATCCCTCCCCTGTATATTCCAGTAGTTATAACTAACAGGTTATTATAGATCACATCCCTCCACTGTATATTCAAGTAGTTATAACTGACTAACAGGTTATTATAGATCACATCCCTCCGCTGTATATTCCAGTAGTTATAACTGACTAACAGGTTATTATAGATCACATCCCTCCGCTGTATATTCCAGTAGTTATAACATACTAATAGGTTATTATAGAACACATCCCTCCCCTGTATTTTCCAGTAGTTATTACTGACTAACAGGTTATTATAGATCACATCCCTCCCCTGTATATTCCAGTAGTTATAACTGACTAACAGGTTATTATAGATCACATCCCTCCCCTGTATATTCCAGTAGGTATAACTAACAGGATATTATAGATCACATCCCTCCCCTGTATATTCCAGTAGGTATAACTAACAGGATATTATAGATCACATCCCTCCCCTGTATATTCCAGTAGTTATAACTCACTAACAGGTTATTATAGATCTCATCCCTCCCCTGTATCTTCCAGTAGTTATAACTAACAGGTTATTATAGATCACATCCCTCCGCTGTATATTCAAGTAGTTATAACTGACTAACAGGTTATTATAGATCACATTCCTCCACTGTATATTCCAGTAGTTATTACTGACTAACAGGTTATTATAGATCACATCCCTCCCCTGTATATTCCAGTAGTTATAACTGACTAACAGGTTATTATAGATCACATCCCTCCACTGTATATTCCAGTAGTTATTATTGACTAACAGGTTATTATAGATCACATCCCTCCCCTGTATATTCCAGTAGTTATAACTGACTAACAGGTTATTATAGATCACATCCCTCCCCTGTATATTCCAGTAGGTTTAACTAACAGGTTATTATAGATCACATCCCTCCCCTGTATATTCCAGTAGTTATAACTGACTAACAGGTTATTATAGAACACATCCCTCCCCTGTATATTCCAGTAGTTATAACTGACTAACAGGTTATTATAGATCACATCCCTCCGCTGTATATTCCAGTAGTTATAACTGACTAACAGGTTATTATAGTACCAATCTCCTGTATTTCAGTAAAAAACTACCAATCTCCTGTATTTCAGAAAAAAACTCTACCAATCTCCTGTATTTCAATAAACCTCTACCAACCCCTGCATTTCAGTGAAACTGTAAAGTTCAGGTTTTTAAAAAAGTAGGTTTGAGAAATGTGATTAATTAATTAAAGGACAAATAGTAACACCAAATAAGTCTAAAGAGGCTGTATACAAGAGTTACCGGTACCGAGTCAACGTGCAGGTGTAACGGTTTGCAAAGGTAAGTTGTGAATGTATGTGTGTGTGTGTAACGTCAACATGCATGTATGTGTGTGTCCATTTGTATGTGTGTGTGTGTGTGTGTTTGTGTGTGTGTTGGTGTGTTGGAGTGTCCGTGTAGTATGTGAGTGAGGTGGTTAGAGTCCAGTGAGTGTACATCGAGCCTGTGCAAGAGTCATTGCAAAAAAACAACAAAAGAAAGGGTATATAGTCCAGGTAGCCATTTGATTAAATGTTCAGCAGTCTTATGGCTTGTGTGTAGAAGCTGTTCAGGAGTCTTATCGAAGCTGTTCAGAAGTCTTATGGCTTGTGGGTAGAAGCTGTTAAGAAGCCTTTTAGTCCCAGACTTGGTGCTCCGGTAACGGTTACCGAGCGGCAGCAGAGAGAAAAGTCTTTGGGTGGCTTGAGTCTTTGACATTTTTTTATGGCCTTCCTCTATTACCGCCTGGTATAGAAGTCCTTGATGGCAGGGATCTCGGACCGCAGTGAAGTACTGGGCTAAATGAATGGCTTTGTGAATGTTCAGCACAGCATCGTGTTCCAGGTCTAACTGTTCCCGAGCAGTCTGTCAATGCAGGTCATCTCCCTGTCCTAGCCTCCCACTTTCAACAGCCATGCATGCACTCACACATGGCACCCCACCACCACCACAGCACACACCTCCCCAAGGTTCCTCCCTGCCTAGCCACAGGGCTGAGCAAACACAAAGCCTGGCCTTTTATCTAGAAGAGAGGTGCTCGGGGGGTGGAAGTGGGGAATGAGAGAGAGGGAAGGTGAGAGGGAAGAGGGATGGTGAGAGGGAAGAAAGCAATTTAAATGGTAATCTAGAGACAAGCACCTCTACCTTGGTGGGGTTTCATCGGTTGAAGGTCCTCACTGCGTCGTGTCTATGTCTCAAATGGCATGCTATTCCCTATAGAGTGCACTACTTCTGAACTACTTCTGACCAGGGGCCCTAAAAAGTAGTGCACTATATTGGGAATAGGATGCCATTTGAGCTGCAAGCCCTGTCTGTCAGTCCTCTCTCTGTCTCACATTTTTATTAATAAAAAATGCAAAGCTGAAATGTCTTGAGTCAATAAGGATTCAACCCCATTGTTATGGCATGACCCAAAAAAATTCAAATCATTTTTGGAGTAAAAATGTGCTGAACAAATCGCATAATAAATGACATGGTCTAATTACTTATTCAATAATAGTGGTTCGATTATTATTGAATGACTTACTCATCTCTGTACCCCACACACAATTATCTGTGAGTACCTCAATCGAGTAGTGAATTTCAAGCACAGATTCAACCAAAAAGACCCAGGAAGTTTCTCAATGACTCGCAAAGAAGTACACCGATTGGTATATATGCAAAAAAAAATGTATATATAGAGTTATTAATTACCCTTTTGGATGTTGTATCAATACACCCAGTCACTACAACAATAAAGTCATCCATTCTAACTCAGTTGCCGGAGAGGAAAGAAACTGCTCATCCTGTTTGCAACAAAGCAATTAGTAAGTAATACTACAAAACATGTGGCAAAGAAATTAACTTATTGTCCTAAATATAAGGCGTTATGTTTTGGGCAAATCCTACACAACACATCACTGTGTACCACTCTTCATTTTCAAGTATGGAGCTGGCTAGATCATGTGTTGGGAGTTTTTTAGGATAAAAAGACATGGAATACAGCTATAAGTGCAGGCAAAATCCTAGAAGAAAACCTAGTTCAGTCTGCTTTCCAACAAACACTGGGAGACAAATTCACATTTCAGCAGGACAATAACGAAAGGCCAAAACAAAAGGCCAAACCTACACTGGAGTTACTTACCAAGACGACGTTGAACGTTCCGGAGTGGCTTAGTCACAGTTTTCATTTAAATCCGCTTGAAAATCTATGGCAAGACTTGAAAATGGTTGTCTAGCAATGATCAACAATCATCTTGACAGAGCTTGAAGAATTTTTTAAAGAAATAATGGGCAAATGTTATACAATCCAGGTGTGCAAAGCTCTTGGAGACTCGCCGCCAAAGGTGCCTCTACAAAGTATTGACTCAAGGGTGTGAATACTTAAATTAGATAATTTTGCATTTTTAAATAGTTTTGGAAATGTCTCAAAACATGTTTTTACTTGGTCATTATGGGGTATTGTGTGGTATGGGTGATATTTTTTTTAATTTCATAAATGTTTTGACTGTAACACAACAAAATGTGGGATAAGTCATGAATACTTTCCGAAGGCACTATATATAACATCTATAGATATATATATATATATAATTTATGATTAATATGATATTTCAGGAAATACAACAGGCATGTCAAGTTCAGCCCACATGTAGATACTTTGATTGAGTGATTAATAACTTGTCTAGGATAGGGAGCAGCATTTTCACGTTTGGATGAAAAGCGTGCCCAGAGTAAACTGCCTCCTACTCAGTCCCAGATGCTAATATATGCATTTTATTATTAGTATTGGATAGAAAACACTCTGAAGTTTCTAAAACTGTTTGAATCCTGTCTGAGTATAACATAACTTATTTGGCAAAACCCCGAGGACAAACCATACAGATCTTTTGTTTTGAGGTCACTCTCTTTTCAATGGGTTTTCAGTTCCTATTGCTTCCACTGCATGTCAACAGCCTTTTGAAATTGGTTGAGGTTTTTCCTTTGAGAAATGAAGAAGTAGCCATGTTCAGAATGAGGCTCCAGTGAAGTGTACTGTTTGTTAGAGGCGCGTGACCAGAAAGCATGCTACACATTTTTTTCCCTCCGGTATTGAACATAGATCATCACGTCTTCAATTTTATCAATTATTTACGTTAAAAAATACCTAAAATTGTATTACAAAAGTAGTTTGAAATGTTTGGACAAAGCTTACAGATAACTTTTGAGATATTTTGTAGTCACGTTGTGCAAGTTGGAACCGGTGTTTTTCTGGATCAAACGCGCCAAATAAATGGACATTTTGGATATATATCGACGGAATAAATCGAACAAAAGGACCATTTGTGATGTTTATGGGACATATTGGAGTGCCAACAGAGGAAGCTCGTCAAAGGTAAGGCATGAATTATATTTTTATTTCTGAGTTTTGTGTCACCCCGGGAGGGTTGAAATATGATGGTCTGTGATTGTTAGCTGGGATGCTATCCACAGATAATAGCATTGTTTGCTTTCGCCGTAAAGCATTTTTTGAAATCTGACACGTTGGCTGGATTCACAACAAGTGTAGCTTTAATTTGGTATACTGAATGTGTGATTTCATGAAAGTTTAATTTTTACAGTAATTTATTTGAATTTGGCGCTCTGCATTTTCACTGGATGTTGGGCAGGCGGGACGCTACCGTCCCACGTATCCCGGAGTGGTTTTAACAGACTCCATCTGGAAAGAGCCATTAATGAATACATTTGCAATTGAAACATACATTTGCAAAGGGATATTCAATGTCTGCTTTTTCTGAATGTTACCCTGAACATTCAGGGTAACATTCTAACTACCAATAGGTAACCTTCTTTGTGTGGTATTGGGAAATCTCCGCAGTCTTTGTATCTGTGTTTTAATGTAACTCTTGACACCTTACAGATAATTGTATGTGTGGGTTATAGATATGAGGTAGTCATTCAAAAACCATGTTACACACTATTAATGCAAACAAGGTCCATACAATGTATTATGTAACTCATTGTTGAGAACAACACAGACACATTAAACTATTGAATTAATGAGGTTAGCCGTTGTACTATTCATGTAAGGTAAACTACTACTGTAGCAAGTTCTCACATCAGGGTGAGGGTTGTATTATTGAGACAGATGGTGTGTGCCTTTCCAAATCAAGTCCAATCAATTGATTTTACCACATGTGGAGCCCAATCAAGTTGTAGAAACATCAAGGATGATCAATGGAAACAGGATGCACCTGAGCTCAATCTATTTTGATAGCAAAGGGTCTGAATACTTTAGTTTTTTTATGTGTAACACATTTTCAAAAATATCTAAAACCTGTTCACGCTTTGTCATTTTTTGCGTGTAGCTTTCTGAGGATTTTTTAAAATCCATTTTATGATAAGGTTGTAACGTAACAATTTGAAAGAATGAAATGGATGTGAATACTCTGAAGGCACTGTGTAATGTTTACGCTTCAGCTGTTCAGTATATTATATATCGTCAATGTTTGATTATAATCATCAACCTGAGGTTGTTTGATAACTAAACCATGCAGAAAATGAAGCCTTTTTTTCCCCCACATTGACAAAAGCTCTCTCATTAGTGTTTCGCAGAGAAGCTGTAATTGTTATTCTTAGATGTACTTTTTTTTGGTTGACATGGTCAAATAACTCAAATCGATTGGTAATTAGTATTTTTGCACAAAGAAACTAGTGGCCGTGAGTAACTTGAGCAAAAAGAATGGCCTATAGTGGGCTCTGTTCCACTTAAACCCTCGTAGCCACCGCCTCGTTTGACCTTGAGACTTTGTATCTAGATGTCTTTCCTCATGCTGAACAAATTTGCCTACAAGGACCCATGAGGTCCGTCAGGATAGATGTTCCACCATCTTGGAAGACGTATTCTCCAAATGCGGTATGTAAGTAGATCTCTTAACTTAGTTTGAGGAAAGCTAAAGAATTGGTTTAGACAGTGTTTTCCCAACTCTGGTCTTTGAGTATCTCTAACAGCACATATTTTTGGACAATGTCACAAACTGGCTCAAAGCCCGTAACAGAGACAACGTAGAGATGAGGAATAACAAAAATATTTTTATTTAATGAAGTAACCTATATACAATACACAATGGTGGGTTTAATCAGTAATCAGTAGTGTAAGTGGTTGCGTGTATAGATGTGATAATGAGGAGTGTTCAAAGTTACCCAAGCAAGCAGCCAAAACAGCCACAAAAATTCAACAACCAAAATCAAACTGTCTGCATGGAAAGAGTGTCCTCCATGAATGGGGGAAAAAGGTGTATTCATCCCGGGACACACCCAGGTGTCACATAATCCTGACAACCCTCACGGCTCCGGGCCACCGGCCACCGACATCCTATTAAGGAAAACAAGAGCAAAGAAAGTATTCGGCAGACAGAGTAGGAGGTTTGTCACCCCCCATCCCATAAAACCAGGGACCAACAAGGACCCCCGGAACACCACACCAATCACACATAAACGTCACGACAAGCACACCTGATTCTAATTGAGAACTAATCATCAAGCCCTTGGCAAGTTGAATTAGGTGTTTTTGTCCTGGGCTATAACATTTAAATCCTTTGTAACTTGACACTGTTTATTAACTTCATCAAAGACATTACCATGATGAACCATGATAAGTTTGATATCTTAAAAAGAAGGAAACTATTAGCAATTCAAATAATACTTAAAATAATCATTACAAATCCTAGACTAAAAGTCAGACTCATCACAGTAGTCCCCCCAAAAAATAATGTTGATGCCAGTAGATGTACTCTAATATGCTAAAATATGCTAAAGATACTACAAAAATCTTCTCATTAACCATATGACCAAAGGACACTAGATGTGGCTATGGGATTTGTAAAACGATGGCTGAGTTACTGAAAAATCTAAAATATGATTTAAAGTATGATTTAAAGTATGATTTAAAGTCTACATTTTTAATGACTGGAATTCCACTCCATAGCAACTTTCCATTGATGACAGCTTTCCATTGATGACAGCTTTCCATTGATGACAGCTTTCCGTTGATGACAGCTTTCCATTGATGACAGCTTTCCATTGATGACAGCTTTCCATTGATGACAGCTTTAAACACTTTTGTCACTGTCCCAACCAGCTTCACCTGGAATGCTTTTCCAACAGTCTTGAAGGAGTTCGCACAAAAGCTGAGCACTTGCTGGCTGCTTTTCCTTCACACTGCGGTCCAATTTGGTTAAGGTCGGGTGATTGTGGCGGCCAGGTTATCTTATGCAGCACTCCATCACTCTCCTTCTTGGTCAAATTGCCCTTACACAGGTGTGTTGGGTCATTGTCCTTTTGAAAAACAAATTATATTACCACTAAACGCAAACCAGATGGAATGGCGTATCGCTACAGAATGCTGTGGTAACCATGCTGGCTAAGTGTACCTTGAATTATAAATAAATCACTGACAGTGTCACCAGCAAAGCACCATCACACCTCCTCCTTCGTGCGTCACGGTGGGAACCACACATGTAGAGATAATCCGTTCACCTACTCTGTCTCTCACGAAGACACGGTGGTTGGAACCAAAAATCTCACATTTGGACTCAACAGACCAAAGGACAGATTCCCAACGGTCTAATGTACGTTGCTCGTGTTTCTTGGTCCCAGAAAGTCTCTTCTTCTTATTGGTGTCCTTTAGTAGTGGTTTCATTGCAGCAATTCAACCATGAAGACATGATTCACACAGTCTCCTCTAAACAGTTGATGCTGAAAAGTGTCTGTTACTTGAACTTGGTGAAGCATTTATTTGGGCTGCAATTTGTGAGGCTGGTAACTGTGCAATGAACTTATCCTCTGCAGCAGAGGTAACTCTGGGTCTTCCTTTCCTGTGGTGGTCCTCATGAGAGCCAGTTTCATCATAGCGCTTGATGGTTTTTGAGACTGCACTGAATGTTCTTAAAATTTTCTGGATTGTATTTTCCTTCATGTCTTAAAGTAATGTTGGACTGTCGTTTCTCTTTGCTTATTTGAGCAGTTCTTGCCATAATATGGACTTGGTCTTTTACCAAATAGGGCTGTCTTCTGTATACCATCCCTACCTTGTCACAACACAACTGATTGGCTCAAACGCATTGAGGAAATAAATTCCACAAATTAACTTTTAACAAGGCACACCTGTTAATGGAAATGCATTCCAGGTGACTACCTCATGATGCTGGTTGGGAGAATGCCAAAAGAGTGCAAAGATGTCATCAAGTTTAAGGGTGGCTATATTTCCTTGATGTGTTATTACATAGTTTTGATGTCTTCACTATTATTCTACAATGTAGAAAATAGTACAAAAAAAACAAAAAAAAACTTGAATGAGCAGGTGTGTCCAAACATTTGACTGGTATTGTATATCTCTCATTATTTCTGTTGAAGCAGTCTATATTGAGGGAGATAGATTATTAATGTAGATTACACAGGAAACGGTTTACTCTTATCTAGGCGGTCTGTTTCAGTGTGAAAACTCCCCATCCTTTCCCCATGTCCTCCTTCTATTAATACTGTGCTGTGTTGGGCTAACTAGAGTTCTGTCCTGAGTGGCTCGGGACTGGTAGCAGGGTTCTGGCTAGCATGTTGACTCATCGTCCTTTTCTGTCCTCCTCTTCTCAATGTGTTAATAATAGTGAGATTGTGTGACTGTAGATCTAACTAGAGTTCTGTCCTGAGTGGCTCGGGACTGGTAGCAGGGTTCTGGCTAGCATGTTGACTCATCGTCCTTTTCTGTCCTCCTCTTCTCAATGTGTTAATAATAGTGAGATTGTGTGACTGTAGATCTAACTATAGTTGTGTCCTGAGTGGCTCGGGACTGGTAGCAGGGTTCTGGCTAGCATGTTGACTCATCGTCCTTTTCTGTCCTCCTCTTCTCAATGTGTTAATAATAGTGAGATTGTGTGACTGTAGATCTAACTAGAGTTCTGTCCTGAGTGGCTCGGGACTGGTAGCAGGGTTCTGGCTAGCATGTTGACTCATCGTCCTTTTCTGTCCTCCTCTTCTCAATGTGTTAATAATAGTGAGATTGTGTGACTGTAGATCTAACTATAGTTGTGTCCTGGGTGGCTCGGGACTGGTAGCAGGGTTCTGGCTAGCATGTTGACTCATCGTCCTTTTCTGTCCTCCTCTTCTCAATGTGTTAATAATAGTGAGATTGTGTGACTGTAGATCTAACTATAGTTGTGTCCTGGGTGAGTTAGTGTGCTGGATTCTCCACTTCCCATCCTCCTCTCAGTTTGGGTAAATCATGTTTGACAGATTTAAAATGCTATTTTTGAAATCATTTTCAAATACTTTAGAAGGCTAAAGGAAACAAATTTGAAAGATTGAAAAGAGTTTTTGAACCCAGGTCTGACTGTGGTACCGAAGTGTTGTCTGTGTCTGGGTGACTCAGTGTGCAAGAGCCTGTTGGGATGGTAATGTGTGTAGAGATGGAGTCATATCATCCTTATATCACTTTCTATCTCTCTCACCAACTCTTTCTCCTCTCCCCACCCCTCCTCTCCTCCCCTCTCCTCCCTTCCCTCAGTCTCTCTCCTCTCCCTGCCCCTCCTCTCTTTCTCTCCCTTCCTCCCCTCTTCTCCTCTCCTCCTCTCCTTTCCCCCAGTCTCTCTCTTCTCTCCGCCCCTCCTCTTCTCCCCTCTCCTCCTCTCCTCCCTTCCCTCAGTCTCTCTCCTCTCCCTACCCCTCCTTTCTTTCTCTCTCTCCCTTCCTCCCCTCTTCTCCTCTCCTCCCCTCCCTTCTCCCAGTCTCTCTCTTTCTCCCCGTCCCTCCTCTCCTCCCCTCCCCTCCTCTCCTCTTCTCCTCTCCTCCTTCTGTCATATTTTCGTTGATTTCACACTCATTTTCACAGCCATACAATCGGATCTTCCTCAGCCTCATCTTATCTTCTTCTGTCTGTCTTCCAAAGGATTTGATTTGTCCTGTAACAGAATGTGGTCATAGCAGTAGTTAGTGCATGACAATGAGCATGACAGTTTCCTTTTAGTTATCGCAGGCATTTTGATGATATTGTCCGTCAGTAGCCTTTTCTAGAGAAACGTGCAGTTTTAAATGAAATAAGTTTGTTAATATGGGTTGTTAATGGCCACAACGATCAAACTAGTAGTAGTAGTAGTTTAAAAAATGTATGATACACGTTAATATTAGAAACGTATCGTTCTATTTATCGTTATCGCCTAGCTCGTCTGTATAGGGAATAATATAAATATATGCCATTTAGCAGCTTTCAGCCAATCAGCATTCAGGGACCGAACCACACGGTTTCTAATATAATGTCTGCCGTTTATCAGAAGCTTTTATTCAAAGTGACCCGCAGTCATGCATGCATCCATTTTTACATATGGGTGCAGTGGTGGAAAAAGTACCCAATTGAGTATAAGTAAAGATATCTTAATATTAAATGACTCAAGTAAAAGTGAATTTGAAGTAAAATACTACTTGAGTAAAAGTAAAAAAGTACTTGATTTAAATATAATTACGTATGAAAAGTATAAATAATTTCAAATCAATTTACGTTTTTTTATTTATTGATGGATAGCCAGGGGCGCGTGCCAACACTCAGACATAATTTACAAATGAGGCATGTGTATTTAGTGAGTCCTCCAGATCAGAGGCAGTAGAGATGACCAGAGATGTTCTCTGTTTAGTGAGTCCTCCAGATCAGAGGCAGTAGGGATGACCAGAGATGTTCTCTGTTTAGTGAGTCCTCCAGATCAGAGGCAGTAGGGATGACCAGAGATGTTCTCTGTTTAGTGAGTCCTCCAGATCAGAGACAGTAGGGATGACCAGAGATGTTCTCTGTTTAGTGAGTCCTCCAGATCAGAGACAGTAGGGATGACCAGGGACGTTCTGTTGATAAGTGTGTGATTTGGACAATTTTTCTGTCCCGCTAAGCATTAGAAATATGTATCGAGTAAAAAAGTACATTATTTGTATTTTATTTTTTATTTTATTTATCTTCTCAGGGATATGTGGGACGCTAGCGTCTTGAATCTTGTGTTGTTTTATATATCAACTCATACACCCTGTCCCATGGAATCGGTACATCAAAAATCTCTTCCCAACTATTTTGAAATCTGTATGGCACAGTTGTCAACATCCTGGTCCTCAAATGAAACTGGTATACTTTCCTATTTATGCTGTTTTTATTCCTCCACCTGTTTTGATCCTTTATATTGGGCAGACAGACCAGTTCCCTACCTCCTCCCGCTGCCACCTGCCTCCTCCAGTTTTGATCCTTTATATTGGGCAGACAGACCAGTTCCCTACCTCCTCCCGCTGCCACCTGCCTCCTCCAGTTTGATCCTTTATATTGGGCAGACAGACCAGTTCCCTACCTCCTCCCCCTGCCACCTGCCTCCTCCATTTTTGGGGTAATGCTGTAATCAATTGGTTGTACTCTTGGATTGAACAGACCTTCCCGTACAATTCTGATAACTCCATGAAGGACATAACTCTACCATTCCAATTTACAATATCATTTAACTTCTTGCGACTATAGGGGGTGCTGTTTCAAATTAGCATAATTGTCTCTACAGATAAAACTGCTTCCTACTCAATTCTTGATCGTACAATATGCATACTATTGTTATTATTGGATAGAAAACACTATCTAGTTTCTATAGCGTTTGAATTATGTCTCTGAGTGGAACAGAACTTTTTCTACAGCGAAATCCATGACAGGTTTTGCGAAGGTCTGAGAGCGAAGCTCTGATCTCAGTTCAGTTTAAAGGGGTGTGTATATCCTATGGAACGACACGAACTGCACCCACCTTCCCCTGGATGTCAGTAACCAATGAGAAGTGGAATGGGCTTTCTAGGTATCTCTCAGAGGTTATAAAACACCAAGGAGTGAGGTACGCCATCTTTTCGACGTTGAACTTTACGCAGAGAGAGACCTGGGCATGCCATTTTCGAGCGCTCGGTAATGAACTTTAGATATATCAGTCTGTAATTTAATGTGATATAGGTGTTAGAAACATCATAACGAAGCTATTTGAAACCGAGTTATATCAGATTATGCGAGTATATTGCTATTTTTCGGAATTTCCTCAGTATTGCGTATTGAGGATTTGGACACGTTAGCTAATGTTAGCAATTGTTAGCTATAGTTAGCTGCTATATCAGAAGTTGAATGCAACGTTTTACAACCAAGCAACGATTCTTTTGGACAAAAGTACCACTTGGCCAAGATTCCGATGGAAGCTCGTCGAAAAGTAAGAGCTATTTATGATGTTATTCCATTTTTATGTGGAAAAATGTAAACTCAATAATAGTAAATGGTGACGCAGTTATTGCGGCACTAGTCTGTCTGTAACGCACACTGTATGTCTAGTAACGTTAACTTTAAAAATCTAACTTAGTGGTTGCATTAATAACTAATGCATCTTTCATTTCATGGCCAACCTGTATTTTTTTTGTCAAGTTTATGAATAGTTTTCGATAAAAATAGTTGTATTATCATGATGCTGCCGGGCAGATTGCTTGAGTAGTTGGACAGTATTTCCATTGTGTAAGCACGATTTGTGCCGCTAAATATGCACATTTTCGATGAAACTCTATATGTATGTTGTAATGTGATGTTACAGGAGTGTCATCTGAAGAATTCTGAGAAGGTTAGTGAAAAAATTCATATATTTTGGCGATGTTTACGTTATCGCTCTCTTTGGCTAGAATCAATGCTCTGGTAACGTTTGCATATGTGGTATGCTAATATAACGATTTATTGTGTTTTCGCTGTAAGACACTTAGAAAATCTGAAATATTGTCAGTATTCACAGGATCTGTGTCTTTCGATTAGTGTATGCTGTGTATTTTTACGAAATGTTTGATGATTAGTAGTTAGGTAAACACGTTGCTCTATGTAGTTATTCTAGTCCATTTGTGACGGTGGGTGCAATTGATAAGATTGAAAAGATTGAAAAGATACGTGTTTGACATAGAATTAAAGATACACTTGTTCTTAATGCAACCGCTGTGTCAGATTTCAAAAAAGCTTTACGGCAAATTACAATATTCAATCATCTGAGTACAGCGTTCAGCCACCAAAGCAAGCCATACAGATACCCGCCAAATTGTGGAGTCAGCAAAAGTCATAAATAGCATTATAAATCTTCACTTACCTTTGCTGATCTTCATCGGAATGCACTCCCAGGACTCCCACTTCCACAAGAAAAGTTTGTTTTGTTCGATTACATCCATATTTCTGTTCAAATACCTCCGTTTTGTTCACGCGTTTAGTTCACTATTCCAAAGGTACAATGCGCGAGCGCAAAATCCAGTCGAAAAGTCAAAAGAGGTCCATTACAGTTCGTAGAAACATGTCAAACGATGTTTACAATCATAATCATATTATAAAAAAGGGTATTTTTTATAATAAATCTTCAATAATATTCCAACCGGACAATAGCGTATTCATTACAGAGGAAGAAGAAGGAACGGTGCACCCGTGTGACCGCGCAGTAAACGACTCACTGGCCTAAACTAAAGGCTTTCAACTAGTCCAACTAGTTAGTAAAGACTGTTGACATCTGCTGGAAGCCTTGGGAAGTACAATCTGTCCCCATAGACACAGAATATTCGATAGGCAATCACTAAAATGAAACTACGAACCTCTGATTTCCCACTTCCTGGTTGGATTTGTCTCAGGTTTCCGCCTGCCATATGAGTTATGTTATACTCACAGACATTATTTTAACCTCTAACGCCTCACAAACCCGGATCCGGGAGCACCCCCATCACAAAAGCTGACTAGCATAGCCTAGCCTAAAGTTACAGGGATATCATAAAATAAAATGTTCATGAAATCACAAGTCCAAGACACCAAATGAAAGATACAGATCTTGTGATTCAAGCCATCATCTCTGATTTTTAAAATGTTTTACAGGGAAGACACAATCAATCAATCAATCAATCAAGTTTATTTTATATAGCCCTTCGTACATCAGCTAATATCTCGAAGTGCTGTACAGAGACCCAGCCTAAAACCCCAAACAGCTAGAATGCAGGTGAAGAAGCACGGTGGCTAGGAAAAACTCCCTAGAAAGGCCAAAACCTAGGAAGAAACCTAGAGAGGAACCAGGCTATGAGGGGTGGCCAGTCCTCTTCTGGCTGTGCCGGGTGGAGATTATAACAGAACTATGCCAAGATGTTCAAAAAATTTCATAAGTGACAAGCATGGTCAAATAATAATCATGGATAATTTTCAGTTGGCTTTTCATAGCCGATCATTAAGAGTTGAAAAACAACAGGTCTGGGACAGGTGGCGGTTCCATAACCGCAGGCAGAACAGTTGAAACTGGAATAACAGCAAGGCTAATAGATTTACACAATATGTAAATCTATTAGCTAACCACGTTAGCAAAAGACACCACTCTCATACTCAACCATTTTCTTACTGCGTCAGTAGCTATCACAAATTCAACCAAATAAAGATATAAATAGCCACTAACCAAGAAACAACCTCATCAGATGACAGTCTGATAACATATTTATTGTATAGCATAGGTTTTGTTAGAAAAATGTGCATATTTCAGGTATAAATCAGGTATAAATCATAGTTTACAACTGCAGCCCCCATCACAACTGTCACTAAAATGACTAGAATAACTACAGAGACCATCGTGTATTAGCTAATTACTCATCATAAAACATTTCTTAAAAATACACAGCGTACAGCAGATGAAAGACACAGATCATGTGAATATAGCCAATATGTCAGATTTTCTAAGTGTTTTACAGCGAAAACACAATATAGCGTTATCTTAGCTTACTACAATAGTCAGTCACACAGTAGCATTGATTCAAGCCAAAAATAGCAATAACGTTATAAACCACCAAACGCTATTAATTTTTTCACTAACCTTCTCAGAATTCTTCAGATGACAGTCCTGTAACATCATATTACACAATCCATATAGGTTTTGTTCGAAAATGTGCATATTTAGCAACACAAACCGTGGTTATACAATGTGATCAGTAGCAACAGGGCATGCATTCTGGCCGGCGCCATCATGGAGAGGCACCTACTCTTATCGAAAGCTATTCATAAACTTGACAAAAAAAATACAGGTTGGACAGCAATTGAAAGACAAATTAGTTCTTAATGCAATCGCTGAGTTAGATTTTTAAAATTAACGTTACTAGACATACAGTGTGCGTTACAGCCAGACTAGTGCCGCAATAATGGAGGACAAATACGTTCACATTTTTCCACATAAATACGGAATAACATCATAAATAGCTCTTACTTTTGGACGAGCTTCCATCAGAATCTTGGCGAAGTGGTCCTTTGTCCAAAAGAATTGTTGCTTGGTTGTAAAAAGTCGTGTTGAAATTCGGAAGTAGCAGCTAACAAGTAGCTATACCAAACAGCATGCCCAAAACGTTATACTCAATACTAAGGAAATTCTGAAAATAGCAATATACTCACATAAACTGATATAACTCGGTTTAAAATAACTTCGTTATGATGTTTCTAACACCTATAACGAATTAAATTACAGACTGATATTTCTAAGGTCGATAACTGAGCGTTCCAAAATGCCATCGTGAGGTCTTGCTTTGCGTAATGGCGAGCGTTGAAAAGATAGGTCCTCTCGCTCCTTGGCCTTTTATAACCTCTGGGAACTATGCAGAAAGTCCATTCCACTTCTCATTGGTTACTGACATCCAGGGGAAGGCGGGTGCAGTTCATGTCGACCCATAGGATACACACAGATCTTAAAACTGATCCAAGAGCAGAGCCTAGTTTTCAGACCTTCGCAGTTCCTGTCATGGATTTTGCTGCAGAGAGAGTTCTGTTTCACCCACAGACATAATTCCAAAGGTTTTAGAAACTAGAGAGTGTTTTCTATCCGATAGTAAGAATAATATGCATATTGTACGAGCAAGAATTGAGTACGAGGCCGTTTACATTGGGTACACATTTGTGCTATGTCGAAATGGCACCCCCCTAGTGGCAAGAAGTTTTAACAGTTTTGGAAACTTTAGAGTGTTTTCTATCCAAATCTACTACTTATATGCATATCATAGATTCTGGGTCTGGGTAACAAGCAGTTTACTATGGGCACCTTATTCATCCAAGCAATACTGTCCCCCTTTCCCAAAGAAGTTAATAATCTCAACCCACCCAATTCATGCTCATTATATAGATAGGCACGTTTTATTTAGTCTGGTTTAGTGTCCCAGATAAAGCAAAATATTATGTTTGGGGGGAATAACAAATCATCATGAGTAGGCAGCGCCATCAGTAAGTGAGTAAACTAACTAAGAAATTAATCAGGGCAATTTTTCCATAAATAGACAGGTATTTACCTCTCCATGGTTGCAGGATCTTGTCTATTTCTACAAGTTTTCTGTTGACATTGATTGTGGAGAGCTCATTTATATATTTTGTGATATGAATACCAAGTATGTCTACTTCACCATCAGCCCATTTTACAGGTAACCTGCAGGGTAACGGATTTTTTTTTTTTTTTAAAGATCCAATACGTAATATTGTACACTTATCATAATTAGGTTTTAGTCCAAAGAGTACATAAAAGTTATCTAGATCTTCAATGAGACATTGCAGGGATCTAGCTTTCGAACTTAATATAAAACTTGAGTCATCAGCATACATGGACACTTTTGTTTTTAAGCCTTGGATTTCTAATCCTCTGTTGTTATTGGATCTAGTTTTAATAGCTAACGTTTTGATGTCCATAACAAATAGATATGGTGACAGCGGACACCCTTGTTTAACTTCTACTTGCACACAAACCCGGATCCGGGAGCACCCCCATCAATAAAAAAGCTGACTAGCATAGCCTAGCATAGCGTCACAAGTAAATACTAGCATCTAAATATCATTAAATCACAAGTCCAAGACACCAAATGAAAGATACACATCTTGTGAATCCAGTCATCATTTCTGATTTTTAAAATGTTTTACAGGGAAGACACAATATGTAAATCTATTAGCTAACCACGATAGCAAAAGACACAACTTTTTTTTCTCCACCATTTTTTTCCTGCATAGGTAGCTATCACAATTTCGACCAAATAAAGATATAAATAACCACTAACCAAGAAACAACTTCATCAGATGACAGCCTGATAACATATTTATTGTATAGCATATGTTTTGTTAGAAAAATGTGCATATTTCAGGTATAAATCATAGTTTACCATTGCAGCCACCATCACAACTCTCACCAAAGCAACTAGAATAACTACAGAGACCAACTTGAATTACCTAAATACTCATCATAAAACATTTCTGAAAAATACACAGCGTACAGCAAATGAAAGACAAAGATCTTGTGAATCCAGACAATATTTCAGAAGTTTTAAGTGTTTGACAGCGAAAACACAATATAGCATTATTTTAGCTTACTACAATAGCCAACCACACAACAGCATTGATTCAGGCCAATAATAGCGATAACGAATAAACCAGCAAAATATATAAATTTTTTCACGAACCTTCTCAAACTTCTTCAGATGACAGTCCTATAACATCATATTACACAATACATATAGAGTTTGTTCGAAAATGTGCATATTTAGCTGCCAGCAATATGTCGGGAGAAATCTTGGGAGAGGCACCTAATCTAATCAGTAACTAATCCTAAACTTGACTAAAAAATACAGCTTGGACAGCAAATGAAAGATACATTAGTTCTTAATGCAATCGCTGTGTTAGATTTTTAAAATTAACGTTACTACGACATACAGCGTGCGTTAAAGCGAGACCGCACCGAAATTAATGGCGGAATATAAGTTTAACATTTTTCAACAGAACAACAAATTCAAATCATAAATAGTTCTTACTTTTTGATGAGTTCCCATCAGAATCTTGGGCAAGTTGTCCTTTTTCCAAAAGAATCGTTGCTCGGTTGTAGATTGTCGACTTCAACGTTGGAATTAGCAGTAAACATTATCCATGTGGGCCAGACGTGCCCAAGTCCCTAGAACGCAGCACAAATAAATACCCAAAAATCGCAATGTACTGATATAAACTGATATTACTCAGTTTAAAATAACAACATTATGATGTCTTTAACACCTATATCGAATAAAAACAGAGCCGGATATATCTAAGGGCTATAACGGGAGCTTTCTAGAACGACATCCTGAGGTCCTTTTTGCGTCATGGCGAAGAGAAGAAAGGGAGAACCCCACGTTGCCAGCCCATTTATAAGGCCCCAGATCTGCCCAGCAACTCCTTTTCAATTCTCACTATTCGCTCACATCCAGGGGAAGGCGTATGCAGTGCATCTCAACCAATAGAAGACAGGCAAATTAATAAACCGACCTCAGAAAAGCCTGCAGAATTCAGCATTCTCACATCCTCATAGGAAAATTGCTCCAACTCGAGTTCTGTTTTACTCACAGAGTAATGAGAGTTCTGTTTTACTGTTTTAAATGAGAGTTCTGTTTTACTCTCATTTTACACCTGGGGTTGCTATATATTACTTTTAGCCATTTTATAAGAGAATTACCGAAATTGAAAAAATCCATGCATTTATAAATAAAATCCAGTCTTACTTCATCAAATGCCTTTTCAAAATCGGCTATAAACACCTTTCCTGGCTTCTTATATGTTTCATGATGTTCTATTATTTCTAGTAGTTGTCATATATTATCTCCAATGTATTGTCCATGTAAAAAAACCTGTCTGGTCAGGATGAACAATACCTGGTAAAACCCTTTTAATTCTGAGTGCTATGCATTTCGCTATTATTTTTGCATCACAACATTGAAGTGTAAGGGGCCTCCAGTTTTTTAGATAGATGAATAAAGATAGATGCTTTATTTTTGTAATAAATGACATTGTTCTTTCTCTAACTTATTATGTATCTCTGTAGTATCATTTTTATTGCTGTCTACCTGTACTATTAGTTCATGGATTTCCCTTGTTAGTCTTGTGTCTTTAGCCAGAAACTGCTTTTTATTATTGATGAATATTGAATTGAATGACCCTTGAAGGTACATTTTAAAGGTATCCCAAACAATAAGAGGATTTGCTGAACCTATATTGTACTGGATTAATTCAGTTATAAATGATTTTGTCATAGTTAAAAATAAGTTGTCCTCCAGTACACTTTGATTAAATTTCCAATCTCCCCGTCCACGTGAAAAATCTATAAGAGTTATGTGAATGCCAATTAGATGATGATCCAATTGCACTCTGTCTCCTATTAAAACTTTTTAAACCTTTGATGCAAGAGACAAAGAGACAAAGAGACTAGAAAGTAGTCCAGACGACTAGCTTGATTTAGTCTCCTCCATGTATATCTCAGGGTATTTTAGTCTCCAAATATCCTAAATATTTCTAATGTGTCCATAATTCTTGTGATTTCCTTAAGGGCACGGTGATGATAGTTCGTAGAATGATTTCCTTTACAGTCCATTGAGGTACTTAATACTGCGTTATAGTCTCCTACCATAATGATTAGATAATTTGTTGCCTGTAAGTATATTATTGTCTTCAGGAACGTAGCGAAGTTAAAAGTTGTCAATAATATAAATAGTAAAGTAAAGTACAGATACCCCAAAAAACGGCCTATGTAGTACTTTAAAGTAGTATTCCTTAAAAATTCTCTAGGATAAGGGGCAGCATTTTCATGTTTGGATGAAAAGCTTACCCAAATTCAACTGCCAGCTACTCATCCCCAGAAGATAAGATATGCATGTTGTTAGTGGAGTTGGATAGAAAACACTCTGAAGTTTCTAAAACTGTTTGAATTATGTCTGTGAGTGTAACAGAACTTATTTAGCAGGCGAAACCCCGAGTACAAACCATTCAGATTTATTTTTTTTGAGGTCACTCTCTTCTCAATTAGTTGTCATTGGGAATAGAGATTTCTAATTGACCTTCATGCAGATCCTACCGCTTCCCATGGATGTCAACAGTCTTTAGAAATTGTTTGAGGTTATTCCTTTGTGTAATGAAGAAGTACTGCCATCTTGAACGAGGGTCATTGGAAGTGTACTGTTAGTTAGAGTCTCGTGACCAGAAAGCTAGCTACAGTTTGTTTTATTTCTGTATTGAGCACAGATCATCCCGTCTTCAATTTTATCAATTATTTACGTAAAAAAATGCTTAAAGTTGTATTACAAAAGTTGTTTGAAATGTTTTGGCAAAGTTTTCAGGTACCATTTGAGATATTTTGTAGTCACGTTTCACAAGTTGGAACCGGTGTTTTTCTGGATCAAATGCCCCAAATAAAATGGACATTTTGGATATATATCGAAGGAATTAATCGACCAAAGGACCATTTGTGATGTTTATGGGACATATTGGAGTGCCAACAACAGAAGCTCGTCAAAGGTAAGGCATGAATTATATAAATATTTCTGCGTTTTGTGTCGCGCCTGCATGGTTGAAATATGCTTCTCTCTCTTTGTTTACTATCTTGTTTACTATTGTGCTAACTCAGATAATAGCATTTTTGCCGAAAAGCCTGTTTGAATTCTGACATGTTGGCTGGATTCACAACCAGTGTAGCTTTAATTTGGTATCTTTCATGTGTGATTTAATGAAAGTTTGATTCTTCTAGTAATTTATTTTGAATTTGAATTTTTATTTGAATTTGGCGCTCTGCATTCTCTCTGGCTTTTGGCAAAGTGAGACAGTAGCATCCCGCCTAAACTCAGATTTTTGGAAATAAATATGAACTTTACCGAACAAAACATACATGTATTGTGTAACATGAAGTCCTATGAGTGTCATCTAATGAAGATCATCAAAGGTTAGTGATTAATTTTATCTCTATTTCTGCTTTTTGTTACTCCTCTCTTTGGCTGGAAAAATGGCTATGTTTTTCTGTGGCTATGTACTGACCTAAGATAATCGCAAGGTGTGCTTTCGCCGTAAATCCTTTTTGAAATCAGGCATGTTGGCTGGATTCACAACAAGTGTAGCTTTAATTTGGTGTCTTTCATGTGTGATTTCATGAAAGTTAGATTTTTATTGTAATTTATTTGAATTTGGCCCTCTGCATTTTTTCTGGCTTTTGGCCAAGTGGAAAGTTAGCGTCCCAAATATACCAGAGAAGTGAATTAACTCTTAAGGATCCACCCCTTTTTTTCAATTTTCACCTAAAATGACATACCCAAATCTAATTGCCTGTAGCTCAGGACCTGAAGCAAGGCTATGCATATTATTGGTACCATTTGAAATGAAACACTTTCAAGTTTGTGAAAGAAATGTGAAATAATTGTAGGAGAATATAACACAATAGATCTGGTAAAAGATAATACAAAGAAAAAACCAACTGTTCTTTGTATTTTTTGTACCATCATCTTTGAAATGCAAGAGAAAGGCCATAATGTATTATTCTAGCCCAGGAGCAGTGTTTTGTGCAAAGCTTTAGACTGATCCAATGAAACGTTGTATTTCTGTTCACAACTTTGTATCAAGACTGCCCAATGTGCCTAATTTGTTTCTTAATAGCTTTTCATGTTCAAAACTGTGCACTCTCCTCAAACAATAGCATGGTATTCTTTCACTGTAATAGCCACTGTAAATTGGACAGTGCAGTTAGATTAACTTATTGACGCACGGATCCCTTTAGCGGGATCATTTTTGTAAACAACCGCTGAATAGCAGAGCGCCAAATTAAAAAGAACACTAAAAATATTTATAATCATGAAATCACAAGTGAAATATACCAAATACAGCTTAGCTTGTTGTTAATCCACCTATCGTGTCAGATTTTGAAAATATGCCTTACAGCGAAAGCAATCCAAGCGTTTGTGAGTTTATCAATCACTAGACAAAACAGTAAGAACAATAAAATGAATCGCTTACCTTTGATGATCTTCGGATGTTTGCACTCACGAGACTCCCAGTTACACAATAAATGTTATTTTTGTTCGATAAAGATTAGTTTATAACCAAAAACCGCCATTTGGTTTGCGCGTTATGTTCAGAAAACCACAGGCTCGTTTCGGTCCTGAAGGGCAGACGAAAATTCCAAAAAGTATCCGTAATGTTCATAGAAACATGTCAAACGTTTTTTATAATCAATCCTCAGGTTGTTTTTAACCTGTTGGGGATGGGGGCGCTGTTTAGACTATTTATGCTAATTTGGCTAATTTTTTAAACGGCTTCCCACAAAATCCTTGATCGTACAATATGCATATTATTATTATTATTGGATAGAAAACAGTCTATAGTTTCTATAGGAGTTGAAATTTTGTCTCTAAGTGGAACAGAGCCCATTCTACAGCAATTTCCCTGACATGGAGTCAGATTTGAGAAATGTTGGCCACTCTTCTGAAGTCAGTTAAAAGGGCACTGTCGTTGCTATGACTATACGGACACTTCTTACGTCTTCCCCTGGATGCCTTTACGTGATGACGATTCCAACGGGGTCGATTGCGCGTTCACAGGCCCTACAAATGAAAAAACCCTGAAGCTAGTCATTCTTTGGGAGCTGCGTCATGAGCCTAGAGGACACCGGCGCGCACCTGTTCCAAGCGTTAGTTTAGCCTGTTATATTTCTCCGGTCATCTTTTCACTCGTTATAGGAGTTAAAAACATCATAAGGTAGTTAATTTAAAGCGTTTTATAGCAATTTATATCCGTTTAGTGCGATTTTGGGACATTTATTTTTGCAACGATGTGAAAAGTTGGGCACGCTTTTCAGTTCATCCCGAACGCAGTTGACATTTCCACATGGCAAGAGGACAGCTTTCCACCAAAAGACGATTTCTCCCAAGAAAGGATCCTTTGCCCAAGATACTGATGGAAGAACAGCTCAAGGTAGGACATTTTTATTATGATAAATCGTGTTTCTGTCGAAACATTTTAGTGGCTTAGGACGCCATGTTTTTTGACGTAGCTTCGCTTGGCGCAAACTGTATTGAAAAGTAAGGATAAATTAAAAAATGTAATAACGCAATTGTATTAAGAATTAAATTGTCTATCAATCCCTGTCCACCCTATATTTTTTAGTCACGTTTATGAGTATTTATGTATAAGAGTAGATCACTGTCTAAGTGGCGCAAGGACTTTTTCTTTACCAGCTTGTCTACATTTCACATTGTCTAACCATGATTTTGGTGGCTAAATATAAACATTTTCGATCAAACTGTATATGCATGTTGTAATGTGATGTTACAGGAGTGTCATCGGAAGAATTCTGAGAAGGTTAGTGAAAAAATTAATATCTTTTGGCGATGTTGACTTTTATCGCTCACTTTGGCTAGAATCAATGCTGGGCTGCTAATTGCTATGTGCTAAGCTAATATAACGATTTATTGTGTTTTCGCTGTAAGACACTTAGAAAATCTGAAATATTGTCTGTATTCACAGGATCTGTGTCTTTCGATTCGTGTATGCTGTGTATTTTTACGAAATGTTTGATGATTAGTAGTTAGGTAAACACGTTGCTCATTGTAATTATTCTAGTCCATTTGTGATGGTGGGTGCAATTGTAAACTATGCCATCTACCTGAAATATGCACTTTTTTCTAACAAAACCTATCCCATACCATAAATATGTTATCAGACTGTCATCTAATGAGTTTTTTTGTTGGTTAGGGGCTATAAATATCTTAGTTTAGCCGAATTGGTGATGGCTACTGGTGTTGGTGGACAAATAAAAGATGGTGGATTATGCTAATGTGTTTTTAGGTAATAGATGTACATCTTTACATATTGTGTCTTCCCTGTAAAACATTTTAAAAATCGGAAATGTTGACTGGATTCACAAGATCTGTGTCTTTCATTAGCTGTATTGGACTTTAATGTGTGAAAGTTAAATATTTTAAAAAAATATTTTTTTTGAATTTCGCGGCACTGGTTTTTCAGTGGGGGGGGGGGGGGTGTGCCGCTAGCGCCACGCTGATCCTAGACAGGTTAACCTGTTTAGGCTGCAGGGGCAGTATTGAGTAGCCAGATGAAAGGTGCCCATTTCAAACGGCCTCGTACTCAATTCTTGCTCGTACAATATGCATATTATTATTACTATTGGATAGAAAACACTCTCTAGTTTCTAAAACCGTTTGAATTATATCTATGAGTAAAACAGAACTAATTTTGTAGTAAACTTCCTGACAGGAAGTGGAAAATCTGAAATCGATGCTCTGTTCTAGGGCCTGCCTATAAATGTCCTTGATATTTATTAGAATACATGCACTTCATACGTCTTCCACTAGATGTCGACAGGCAGTGAGAGAAGAAATGGAGTGTATAACTTGATCTGGGGTCGAATAAAAGCTCTTTGTATGACATGTCACCAGTTTCCTGTTTTCTGGAGAGCGCGTGAAGGGACCTGGTTTTGCTTTGATTTTATTTGATACATGTGACAATATCATCGTAAAGTACGTTTTTTCAATATAGTTTTATTAGATTATTGAAATTTATTCGGGACGTTAGGCGTGTTGCGTTGTGTGCCTTTGTTCAGGAAGGAGAGCTTTGCGCTACTTTGCTAGCTTTCCGTGCTAATTGACTGGAGAAGAGGACATTCTAAATCCAAACAACGATTGTTCCCGACAAAGGACCCCTTGTACAACATTCTGATGAAAGATCATCAAAAGTAGGACCCATTTTATGATGTTATTTCATATATCTGTCGAACATGTTGTACTAGTAGTTTGCGGCCAGGTTTTGGGCACGCTCTCGCCATAACGTAAACTGCATATCGTAATGAAGTTATTTTTAGAATTCTAACACGGCGATTGCATTAAGAACTAGTGTATCTATCATTTCCTATACAACATGTATTTTTTAGTAACGTTTATGTATAGTTATTTGGTCAGAATAGTTGAGTGTCATAAAAATATCCGCACATTCTGGGAAAAAGATGCTACGTTAGCACAATGTATAACCACTGATTTCAGCTCTAAATATGCACATTTTCGAACAAAACGTAAGTGTATGTATAACCTGATGTTATAGGACTGTCATCTGATGAAGCTTATCAAGGTTAGTCAAAAATTATATATATTTTGCTGGTTTGTTACGATCGCTAACTTTTGCTGCTGGGAAATGGCTTGTGTTTCTGGCTATTGTGGTAAGCTAATATAATGCTATATTGTGTTTTCGCTGTAAAACACTTAAGAAATCGGAAATATTGGCTGGATTCACAAGATGCCTGTCTTTCATTTGCTGTACACCATGTATTTTTCAGAAATGTTTTATGATGAGTATTTAGGTATTTGACGTTGGTGTCTGTAATTACTCTAGCTGCTTCGGTGCCATTTCTGACGGTAGCTGTGATGGTAGCTGCAATGTAAAACTGATTTATAGCTCAAATATGCACATTTTTCGAACAAAACATAGATTTATTGAATAACGTGTTATAAGACTGTCATCTGATGAAGTTGTTTCTTGGTTAGTTTGGTTGGTTCTTGGTTAGTTAGGTTGGTTTTGTGCATGCTACCTGTGCTGTATTTGGTGGTGAGCTAACATAAATATACGTGGTGTTTTCGCTGTAAAACATTTTAAAAATCGGACATGTTGGCTGGATTCACAAGATGTTTATCTTTCAAATGCTGTATTGGACTTGTTAAGAATAGGGGGTGCTGTTGTCAGTATTTATGGAAATCGTGTAATTTTTGAAACGGCTTCCTACA
The DNA here is from genome assembly GCF_029448725.1 of Salvelinus fontinalis. Classification (NCBI taxonomy): domain Eukaryota; kingdom Metazoa; phylum Chordata; class Actinopteri; order Salmoniformes; family Salmonidae; genus Salvelinus; species Salvelinus fontinalis. The sequence goes on from NC_074667.1 coordinate 61,483,649, forward strand.
AAATTCTTGATCGTACAATATGCATATTATTATTATTGTTGGATAGAAAACAGTCTATAGTTTCTATAGCCGTTGAAATTTTGTCTCTAAGTGGAACAGAACTCATTCTACAGCAATTTCCCTGACATGGAGTCAGATTTCACACATTTTGGCCCCTGTTCTGGAGTCAGTTTTAAGGCCACTGTTATTCCTATGAGTATACGGACACTGCTTACGTCTTCCCCTGGATGCCTTTACGTGATGACGCTTTGAATGGTATCGATTGCCCAATCACAGCCACTATAAATGAAAAAACCCTGTAGGTAGGAACTCTTTTCTTGGTGCGTCATGCGCGCGGAGGATACCGACCTACTGTTTTTCCAAGCATTAGTGTAGCCAGTTATATTTCTCCGGTCATATTTTTACTCGTTATAGGAGTTACAAACATCATAAGGTAGTTAATTTAAAGCGTTTTATAGCAATTTATATCCGTTTAGTGCGATTTTGGGACATTTATTTCTGAGCCACTGTGAATCTCTGGGCACCGTTCCAGTTCATGCCGAACGCAATGTGCATTTCTGCATGGCAAGAGGACAGCTTTCGACCAAAAGACGATTAGACCCAAGAAAGGATTCTTTGACCAAGATTCTGATGGAAGAACAGCCCAAAGTAGGAACAATTTATTATGATAAATCGTGTTTCTGTCGAAAAATGTTAGTGTCTTAGGACGCCATTTTTTTTGACTTAGCTTCGCTTGGCGCAAACTGTATTGAAAAGTAAGGATAATTTAAAAAATGTAATTCCGCGATTGTATTAAGAATTAAATTGTCTATCAATCGCTGTCCACCCTATATTTTTTTGTCACGTTTATGAGTATTTATGTATACGACTAGATCACTGTCTAATATGGCGCACAAACATTTTCTGACCAGCTGGGCTACTTTTCTCATTGTCTAACCATGATTTTGGTGGCTAAATATGCACATTTTCGAACAAACTGTATATGTATGTTGTAATGTGATGTTACAGGAGTGTCATCAGAAGAATTCTGAGAAGGTTAGTGAAAAAATTAATATATTTTGGCGATGTTTACGTTATCGCTCTCTTTGGCTAGAATCAATGCTGGGGTAATGTTTGCACATGTGCTATGCTAATATAACGATTTATTGTGTTTTCGCTGTAAGACACTTAGAAAATCTGAAATATTGTCTGTATTCACAGGATCGGTGTCTTTCGATTAGTGTATGCTGTGTATTTTTACGAAATGTTTGATGATTAGTAGTTAGGTAAACACGTTGCTCATTGTAATTATTCTAGTCCATTTGTGACGGTGGGTGCAATTGTAAACTATGACATCTACCTGAAGTATGCACATTTTTCTAACAAAACCTATCCTATACTATAAATATGTTATCAGACTGTCATCTGAGGAGGTTTTTTCTTGGTTGGTGGCTATCAATATCTTAGTTTAGCCGAATTGGTGATAGCTACTGGTGTTGGTGGATAAAGAAAAAATGGTGGATTATGCTAATGTGTTTAGCTAATAGATTTACATCTTTACATATTGTGTCTTCCCTGTAAAACATTTTAAAAATCGGACATGTTGGCTGGATTCACAAGATCTGTGTCTTTCATTAGCTGTATTGGACTTTAATGTGTGAAAGTTAAATATTTAAAAAATATATTTTTTTTGAATTTCGCGGCTCTGCCTTTTCAGTGGGGGTGGGGGGGGTGTGCCGCTAGCGGCACCCCGGGGCTAGACAGGTTAATGTGTGAAAGTTAAATATTTCAAAAAAATATATTTTGAATTTCGCGCCCTGCACTTGAGCTGGCTGTTGTCATATTGTGCCCGACCTCGGGCTTGCGGCCAGAAGAAGTTAAACAATGCCACTTTAAATAATGCCACTTTAATAATGTTTACATATCTTACATTACTCATATCACATGTATATACTGTATTTTATACCACCTACTGCACCTCACTCATCCGTATACTTACATGTACATATTCTCAATCCCCCCTTTAGATTTGTGTGTGTTACGTAGTTGTTGGGGAACTGTTAGATTACTTGTGAGATATTGCTGCACTGTCGGAACTGGAAGCACCAGCATTTCACTCTCAATAACATCTGCTAACCATGTGTATGAGACCAATAACATTTTATTTTATTTGAACACAAGAGTTGACATTGAACATTACCAAGTGGCCCATGTGTAATCTTAACATTCTGTATACTCCCTTTGTCCTAACCGGCCTTCACTAAATCCCTAAAATAAAGCAGCTTAATAATTGAATTTTAAACCCCACATCTATTTTGCCATTCATCACAAAATGTTGTGAATATCTGGTGTTTTCCCTCTTCACAATGCAGAAAGACTGCATTTAATCAGTGGACACCATTCGTTTTTATTTCAACACACCTGTCATAATTGTTTTCTTTACTAAAGTAGAGGTTTATTATTATTATTATTATTATTGCTAAAGGTACTGCATAGGTGTAAACATAATTTATTTTAGCAAGAGATAACACTTGTTTAGCCTAAGAAAGTAGCAGAAATGTGCAGAAAGTAGTTTGAATTTTCTTGAAGGGAAACAATAACAGTCTTGAACGTTTTTGGCAACATAGTGATATATTCTTATATATTGTACAATGATGAATTCAACTACAAAATACTAGTCTTCTCCCATTTTTTTAACCATTGCCCCCATCCACAATATGTATAAATAGCAACAATAAATAATAATAAAATAAGATAATAGATACAAAACAAAAAATGTGAAGAATATAAATCAATCAACTATAATTCGCACATGTAGGAAAATATTCAAGTGTCTGTGCATGGACTTTGCAGACATATTTCTTACATGTGCAGCACATTGTATTTGTTTTACAGTCCTTCTTTGGGGAGCAGAATTGGCATCTCCTCCTTTTGCCTGCCCCAGCTGCAGCCTCAGGTGGATCAGGACAAGATTCAGCCCCCTGAACAGCTTTCACAAGCGCTGCAGAGGCTGCTGTGCAGGGGGGAGGCGCTCACTTTTTTGAAAGTGTGGGGTTACAAGTGCCGATCCCAGCTGCTCCAGGAACACCCTCCTCTTGTTCCGCTGATCAGGCATCCAGGTAGGGTTGATCTTGTTCCATATCACAAAGTCATTGTATGAGGACACATCAATGACATTATGGAGGATGACCAGGGGCCAGCGGGCAGTCATCCTCCTGCAGCTGTAAGTTCCAATCACCTTGTCCAGATTGTCCACGCCTCCTTTGTTGTGGTTGTAGACCACAATGATGCCTGGCTTCCTGTCCTCACGATTACTGATCTCAGCCGTTTTGTGCAGTGTGCTCAGGAGGACCACATTCTTGTTCCTCTTTGGGAGGTAAGAAACTAGAGTGGTGGGGGTGAAGGCAAACTTTGACGAGAAGGCCTCTCTCCCCCTTGTTGCGAGGAGTGCAGCGGGGAGCTCAGGCTTGTCCTTTCTAACTGTGCCAACCATGGTGATCTTCCTCTTCAGGAGCTGCTGGCTGAGTACAATCAGTAGCACACATCATCTCAATTTCTCATTATGTGTGTGTGTGTGTGTGTGTGTGTGTGTGTGTGTGTGTGTGTGTGTGTGTGTGTGTGTGTGTGTGTGTGTGTGTGTGTGTGTGTGTGTGTGTGTGTGTGTGTGTGTGTGTGTGTGTGTGTGTGTGTGTGTGTGTGTGTGTGTGTGTGTGTGTGTGTGTGTGTGTGTGTTTTGTGCTTTTGTAGTGAGTAAAATTATTTTATATCTGCCGGGTGAAAAATGACCCTAAAACAATCTTTGTACCCTGGTGGTGTACAGCTTTCATGGAAATATGAACAAAGGCGATGTTTCACTTTTTCTAATGTTGGGGTCACTAGGAAAAGTCATCAAATTTCAAGTTGAAAAAATATAATTTATGGCGTTTTCTCTGCTGTTAAACATAGTGGCGGGTCATTCTTGACCCTTAAGACATCGCAAGAGGCTAGGTACTAGAGGCTGTTATACTGGTTTACTGCTCCAAGGAAGAGGCTAGGTACTAGAGGCTGTTAAACTGCTGCTAGGAAGAGGCTAGGTACCAGAGATCATCGCAACTTAAATCAGCTTGAAAAGCTATGGCAAGACATGAAAAGGTCTAAAAATGATCAACAATCAACTTGACAGAGCTTGAAGAATATAGAAATTAATGAATGGGCAAATGTTGTAGACTCCTGGTTTGCAAAGCTCTTGGAGACGTACCCAGAAAGACTCACAGCTCTTAGAGACTTACCCAGAAAGACTCATGGCTCTTAGAGACTTACCCAGAAAGACTCACAGCTCTTAGAGACTTACCCAGAAAGACTTATAGCTCTTAGAGACTTACCCAGAAAGACTCACAGCTCTTAGAGACTTACCCAGAAAGACTTATAGCTCTTAGAGACTTACCCAGAAAGACTCACAGCTCTTAGAGACTTAGTCAAAAAGACTCACAGCTTTTTGTCATTTCTAAAAACATGTTTTCACTTTGTCATTTCGGGGTATTGTGTGAAGACGGGTGAGAAAAAATCTATATTATCCATTTTGAATTCAGGCTGCAACACAACAAAATGTGGAATAAATCAGGTGAATACTTTCTGATAACATCTATAGATGTTACCACAAATTTTAATATGACAGGAAACACAACAGGCATGTCAAGTTCAGACCACATGTAAATAATATGATCGAGTGACTAACAGACTCCATCTGAAAAGAGCCATTAAAGGGACAATCAGCGTTTGCAATACCACTTTTTTTTAACATTTAAATTAATTATTTATAGCCATTGATTCTTGAATAATTTAACTTACAAATGATTCATGAGTTAAACTGTGTGACCTCATCAGAACCCAAAATGTATGATTATTTTACTCCTTTGTATGTAAACAATGTACTTTAATTGTAAACAAACAATATATAGCTTCAAAACCTGTTTTAAAACGATGGTGTTGATCACATGAATAGTCAGTCCTTTCACCCAGCCCATACATAGGGCTGTCTTTACATTTGAGAGTGACTACATTTCTCCCCAGCCCTCATCCCTCAGCGGTTTGCCAAATATGTGGCGCGTGTCTCTTTCTTGTTGTTGTTTGAACTACAGATTGCTGATTTAACAGACAACAGATTCTGTCAGAATATCAACTGAGTGATTGCCCTAATCACCAGTCACATCCTTATCTGCTATCTCTGACCACTACATGATCAGTGTGTGTTCCTGCCCTTTCTGCTCTGGAGTGCAACAGAAATCATTTCTGCCAGGCCTGTGTTTGAGGCATACTACTATGCGAGGGTGGTGTGTTCTGTGTCTGTACAGGCTGGTCTGTGAAATGGGTTAGGTGCCCTTTTGCACAGACTGACAAGAGGCTACAGCAAAGTCAATTAAGCCAATACAAGACCAGGATATATGAATAAATGATATCCAGGTATCGACATGACAGGAAGCTAATATTTGCGCTGCTATAGTAGCGACAGCAGCTGGGGTACAGAGACACCGACACTGACTATCAGTCCTGCTGCCAGGAACCAGGTGTGAAACTCTAATGGTGTACAAAAGGTCCAGGAAACTACCACAATATCACCTCTTGTACATTTCTCATATTGAAAAGACCACTGAGCAGCAGGAAATGTTACAATCTGTTTGTGCTTTTTTTCTATCAGTCTCTGTGCTGTTCTCCCGATCCTCTGCAGCCTTATTTAAGCCTTTACGTAACAGCAGGCCCACTGTGACTCAAACTAACACTAGCTGCTAACACCCAACATATTCTGCAGCCTCTTCAACACTCCGTGTTATCTGTGAAGAATGAACAAGAGCGTTGTTACGTAAACTTCTTCTTCCTCTTCAGGAGCAGAGACAAACACAACATGGCGTTTTAATTAAAAACGGAGCTGTGAAAGTCCCAAATGGCTTCCGATTCCCTACTTTTTGATCAGAGTCCTATGGGCCCTGGGCCGCCCACCCAGGGGTGTAAAGTACAAAATAAATCTTCTTCGGGATCGGTGTCCCATCCACGGGACGGTTGTGCTAACGTAGTCTAATGCGATTAGCATGAGGTTGTAAGTAAAAAATAACATTTCCCAGGACATAGACATATCTGATATTGGCAGAAAGCTTAAATTCTTGTTAACTTCTTTCAGCTAGGGGGCACTATTTTTATGTTTGGAAAAATAACGTTCCCAAAGTAAACGGACTATTTCTCAGGCGCAGATGCTAGAATATGCATTTAATTGACAGATTAGGATAGAAAACATTCTAAAGTTTCCAAAACTGTCAAAATATTGTCTGTGAGTATAAAAGAACTGATTTTGCAGCGAAAACCTGAGGAAATCCAACCCGGAGGTGCCATTAATTTGGAAAAATCCCTGTTCCATTGCTTGCCCATCCTCCATTTAAAGGGGTATCGACCAGATTCCTTTTCCAATGGCTTCCTCATGCGGTGACCAGGCTTTAGACATAGTTTCAAGCTTTTATTTTGAAAAATGAGCGAGATTTATCAAAACGCGTCAGGTGTCCTTTGATTAGTTCCTGCGCCCGAGAGTTGTAGCTCGACATTTTCTTTCTCTGTAGTATTGAATAGTTTACCGTCCGGTTGAAATATTATCGATTATTTATGTTAAAGTGACTAGTGATCCATTTATTAAAGTTTCCAATGAATGGGTCTCAGTGTAGGCAGCAGCCTCTCTGAGTTAGTGATTGCTATTTAGCAGACTGATGGAATGAGATAGAAGCTGTTTTTCAGTCTCTCTGTTTTTCAGTCTATCGGTCCCAGCTTTGATGCACCTGTACTGTACTGACCTCACCTTCTGGATGATAGCGGGGTGAACAGACAATGGCTCAGGTGGTTGTTGTCCTTGATGATCTTTTTGGCCTCCCTGAGACATCGGGTTGCAGTATGTGTCACGGAGGGCAGGTAGTTTGCCCCCGGTGATGCGTTGTGCAGACTGCACCACCCTCTGGAGAGCCTTGCGGTTGTGGGCGGTGCATTTGCCGTACCAGGCTGTGATACAGCCCGACATGCTCTCGATTGTGCATCTGTAAAAGTTTGTCCGAGTTTTGGGTGACAAGCAAAATTTCTTCAGAGGAGAGAGCTGTTGCACCTTCTTCACCACACTGTCTGTGCATTTCAGTTTGTCTGTGTTTTGGAAAAGGGGGTGCTCACTCTGTTTTCCCAGGAACTTAAAACTTTCCACATTCTCCACTGCTGTCCCTTCAATGTGGATAGGGAGGTGCTCCCTCTGCTGTTTCCTGAAGTCCACGATCATCTCCTGACACCACACTCTGAGTGCTCTGACTTCCTCCCTGTAGGCTGGCTCATCGTTGTTGTTGATCAAGCCCACTACTGTTGTGTCTTCTGCAAACTTGATGATTGAGTTGGAGGCGTGCATTTCCACGAAGTCGTGGGTGAACAAGGAGTACAGGAGAGGGCTGAGCACACACCCTTGTGGGGCCCCAGTGCTGAGGGTCAGCGAAGTGGAGATGTTGTTTCCTACCATCACCACCTGGTGGCGGCCCACCAGAAAGTCCAGGACCCAGTTGCACAGGGAGGTGTTGAGACCCAGGGCCTCCAGCTTGATGATGAGCTTGGAGGGTACTATGGTGTTGAATGCTGAGCTGTAGTCAATGATCAGCATTCTTACATAGGCATTATTTTTGTCCAGATGGGATAGGGCATTGTGCAGTTTTAAGGCGATTGCGTCATCTGTGGACCTGTTGGGGCGGTATGCAAATTGAAGTGGGTCTAGGGTGGCCGGTAAGGTGGCGGTGATATGATCCTTGACTAGCCTCTCAAAACACTTCAGGATGACAGAAGTGAGTGCTACGAGGCAGGTGTAATTTGTTCAGTTATCCTTTCCTTCTTTGGGACAGGAACAATTGTAGCCATCTTGAAGCATATGGGGACAACAGACTGGGATAAGGAGCGATTAAATATGTCCGTAAACAGTAAACCAGCCAGCTGGTCTGCGCATGCTCTGAGGAAGCGGCTAGGGATGCCGTCTGGTCCGGCTGCAAGTGTAAACAAGTTTAAATGTTTTACTCACATCAGCCGCTGAGACGGAGAGTCCACAGGTTTTGGTAGCGGGCCGTGTCAGTGGCACTGTATTGTCCTCAAACCGAGCAAAGAAGTTGTTTACTCTGTCTGGGAGCAAGACATCCTGGTCCGCGAAGGGGCTGGTTTTCCTTTTGTAGTCCGTGATTGACTGTAGACCCTGCCACATACCTCTTGTGTCTGAGCCGGTGAATTGTGACTCTACTTTGTCTCTATACTGACGCTTAGCTTGTTTGATTGCCTTGCGGAGGGAATAGCTACACTGTTTGTAATCGGTCATGTTTCCGGTCACCTTGCCCTGGTTAAAAGCAGTGGTTCGCGCTTTCAGTTTCGCGCAAATACTGCTATCAATCCACGGTTCCTGGTTTGGGAATGTTTTAATAGTTGCTGTGGGTACGACATCGCCAATGCACTTTCTAATGCATTTGCTAATAAACTCGCTCACCGAATCAGCGTATTCATCAATGTTGTTGTTTGACGCAGTTCGGAACATATCCCAATCCACGTGATCGAAGCAATCTTGAAGCATGAATCAGATTGGTCGGACCAGCGTTGAACACACCTGAGCGCGGGAGCTTCCTGTTTTAATCTCTGTCAATAGGCTGGGAGCACCAAAATAAAGTCGTGGTCAGCTTTTCCTAAAGGAGGGCGGGGGAGGGCCTTATATGCATCGCGGAAGTTAGAATAACAATGAACCAGGGTTTTACCAGCCCTGGTAGCACAATCGATATGCTGATAGAATTTAGGGAGTCTTGTTTTCAGATTAGCCTTGTTAAAATCCCCAGCTACAATGAATGCAGCCTCAGGATGTGTGGTTTCCAGTTTACATAGAGTCAAAGAAAGTTAGTTCAGGGCCATCGATGTGTCTGCTTGGGGGGGAATATATGCGGCTGTGATCATAATCAAAGAGAATTCCCTTGGTAGATAATGCCGTCGACATTTGATTGTGAGGAATTCTAAGTCAGGTGAACAGAAGGACTTGAGTTCCTGTATGTTGTTATGATCACACCATGTCTCGTTAATCATAAGGCATACCCCACGCCCCTCTTCTTACCAGAAAGATGCTTGTTTCTGTCGGCGCGATGCGTGAAGAAACCAGCTGGCTGTACCGACTCCGATTGTCTCTCAGGAATGCTACCCTTGCTCGGATTTCATCAAACTTGTTGTCAAGAGACTGGACGTTGGCGAGTAGTATGCTCGGGAGCGGTGCGCGATGTGCCCGTCTCCGGAGCCTGACCAGAAGACCGCTTCGTCTGCCCCTTTTACGGCGACGTTGTTTTGGTTTGCCGGCTGGAATCCGATCCATTATCCTGGGTGGTGGGCAAAACAGAGGATCCGCTTCGGAAAAGTCGTATTCCTGGTCGTAACGATGGTGAGTTGACGTTGCTCTTATATCCAGTAGTTCCTCCCGACTGTATGTAAGAAAACCTAAGATGACCTGGGGTACCAATGTAGTAGGATAGTCTTGATCATATATCATATATCATCCATTTTGTTTTCCAATGATTGTATGTTGGCCAATAGAACGGATGGTAGTGGAGGTTTACTCACTTTATTTCACACAAATGACGGAGATATTAGCCCGTTCCCGAGAAAAGCAGTATATCCATTGCGTCGGACTCGTTACAGAAAAAAATATTTGTCCAGTTCGAGGTGTTAACGTATTAAGTGTGTAAGTTTATCCTGTGTTACCGTTTAACCTGTCTAGGATCAGCGTGGCGCTAGCGGCACACCCCCCCCCCCCCCCACTGAAAAACCAGTGCCGCGAAATTCAAAAAAAATATTTTTTTTAAATATTTAACTTTCACACATTAAAGTCCAATACAGCTAATGAAAGACACAGATCTTGTGAATCCAGTCAACATTTCCGATTTTTAAAATGTTTTACAGGGAAGACACAATATGTAAAGATGTACATCTATTACCTAAAAACACATTAGCATAATCCACCATCTTTTATTTGTCCACCAACACCAGTAGCCATCACCAATTCGGCTAAACTAAGATATTTATAGCCCCTAACCAACAAAAAAACTCATTAGATGACAGTCTGATAACATATTTATGGTATGGGATAGGTTTTGTTAGAAAAAAGTGCATATTTCAGGTAGACTTCATAGTTTACAATTGCACCCACCATCACAAATGGACTAGAATAATTACAATGAGCAACGTGTTTACCTAACTACTAATCATCAAACATTTCGTAAAAATACACAGCATACACGAATCGAAAGACACAGATCCTGTGAATACAGACAATATTTCAGATTTTCTAAGTGTCTTACAGCGAAAACACAATAAATCGTTATATTAGCTTAGCACATAGCAATTAGCAGCCCAGCATTGATTCTAGCCAAAGTGAGCGATAAAAGTCAACATCGCCAAAAGATATTAATTTTTTCACTAACCTTCTCAGAATTCTTCCGATGACACTCCTGTAACATCACATTACAACATGCATATACAGTTTGATCGAAAATGTTTATATTTAGCCACCAAAATCATGGTTAGACAATGTGAAATGTAGACAAGCTGGTAAAGAAAATGTCCTTGCGCCACTTAGACAGTGATCTACTCTTATACATAAATACTCATAAACGTGACTAAAAAATACAGGGTGGACAGGGATTGATAGACAATTTAATTCTTAATACAATTGCGTTATTACATTTTTTAATTTATCCTTACTTTTCAATACAGTTTGCGCCAAGCGAAGCTACGTCAAAAAACATGGCGTCCTAAGCCACTAAAATGTTTCGACAGAAACACGATTTATCATAATAAAAATGTCCTACCTTGAGCTGTTCTTCCATCAGTATCTTGGGCAAAGGATCCTTTCTTGGGAGAAATCGTCTTTTGGTGGAAAGCTGTCCTCTTACCATGTGGAAATGTCAACTGCGTTCGGGATGAACTGAAAAGCGTGCCCAACTTTTCACATCGTTGCAAAAATAAATGTCCCAAAATCGCACTAAACGGATATAAATTGCTATAAAACGCTTTAAATTAACTACCTTATGATGTTTTTAACTCCTATAACGAGTGAAAAGATGACCGGAGAAATATAACAGGCTAAACTAACGCTTGGAACAGGAGCGGGTCGGTGTCCAGCACGCGCGTTACGCAGCTCCAAAAGAATGACTAGCTTCAGGGTTTTTTCATTTGTAGGGCCTGTGAACGTGCAATCGACCCCGTTGGAATCGTCATCACGTAAAGGCATCCAGGGGAAGACGTAAGAAGTGTCCGTATAGTCATAGCAACGACAGTGCCCTTTTAAATGACTTCAGAAGAGTGGCCAACATTTCTCAAATCTGACTCCATGTCAGGGAAATTGCTGTAGAATGGGCTCTGTTCCACTTAGAGACAAAATTTCAACTCCTATAGAAACTATAGACTGTTTTCTATCCAATAATAATAATAATATGCATATTGTACGATCAAGGATTTTGTGGGAAGCCGTTTAAAAAATTAGCCAAATTAGCATAAGTAGTCTAAACAGCGCCCCCATCCCCAACAGGTTAATTAGCTAGTAAATAAATAATTAAACCAATTTGTGTAGTTCTGAATCATAATTAACGCTCGGGTTTTTGCAGATGCAAGTAGGTTACGACTGTTCCGAATGATTATATGACACGAGGTGATAGATGTGATAGGTAAAGACCTTTTAGGGTTTCATTCGGAAGATAGTAACTCTTTAAAGAACCTCTCTCGTGGTGCCCCAGATCCTATAGAGTTAATTGTTACATGATGAATTATTGCGGCAACAACATAGTTAGTGGATGAGATAAATAACAGTCCTCAGATTAATGTTCAAGTCAAGTCACGACAGCAGACTGAACCCAACGAACGACATTCATCACCATAATGAAACTGGGTTGTTTTGCTACTCTATGTGTTTAGCTAGAGGCAAAGAAATGTACTTTCATGTCCAATTTAGCAGTGGTTCTTACGCTAAATGCATTATTTATTTCTCTCTCCATCCATCTCCCTTTCCCTCTCTCCTTCCTCCCTCCTGGACACACTCTCACACTCCACCTCTCTCTCTCTCTCTCTCTCTCTCTCTCTCTCTCTGTCTCTCGCTTGCACCTTCTCTCTCCCCCTCTCTCCCTCTCTCTCTCTCTGTATCTCTCTCTCCATCCCTCCTGTCTCTCCCTATCTCTCTCACCCACCCCCCAACCTACTCTCTCTCCCCAGTTGCTAGTAAACTCTGCTCTGGGATTTGACAACTTTGTGACAAGGTGACATTGTCTGAAGAAACCTAAACCCTGTGAACAAGGAGACTCTTCCACCACCTCTTCCTCCACCTCTGCAGGGTACCCCCAGCTCCCAGCAGCCTCTCTGTTCTCCAACATCCCTGGACACCGTCTCGGATGAAGCTTCGGTAAAGATGTGGTCACCCCCCGGAGACGTAAGATGCCTGTCTGATGTTGTTGTTGATGTGTCTGCCTTCAGAGACGTGATATCCCGCCTTTTCATATTCAAATTCAAAAAGCTTTATTGTAAATCACATTTACATATGACAGAACGTTTGAAACACATTGAAAAAACAACACCAACACTAACATACAATTATTGTGCATGGCAGAGGGGTTGACAAGCTCCATTTATAAGTCCAAATGTCATTTTACTATAGTCTCGTTTTAATACGACGTCTAACATTTGACTTACTCTGAAAACAGAAAATACTCTGAAAACAAAATTGCTTACCACCCTGTTAAAGATCTGGTGTATGGTTCTCTATAACGGCATGATGACTGAGTGTGTTGTGTACCTTCAACCAATGCCATACTATTGTGGGGGAGCTGTAGAACTCACGGTGTCCATATTACGACACAAAGAATGGTCTGAATCTCACTGCTACCATACTGTCTCACTATACCATACTATGCCACTACGCTACAGTCTTACCATACTACACCTTACTCTAACCCTACCATACTGTCTTATTATACCTTACTATACCCATACCATACTGTCTTACCATACTATACCTTACTATACCCCTACCATACTGTCTTACCATACTATACCTTACTATACCCCTACCATACTGTCTCACTATACCTTACTATACCCCTACCATACTGTCTAATACCTTACTATACCCCTACCATACTGTCTAATACCTTACTATACCCCTACCATACTGTCTCATACCTTACTATACCCCTACCATACTGTCTAATACCTTACTATACCCCTACCATACTGCCTCACTATAGCTTACTATACCCCTACCATACTGTCTCACTATACCTTACTATACCCCTACCATACTGTCTCACTATACCTTACTATACCCCTACCATACTGTCTAATACCTTACTATACCCCTACCATACTGTAAAATACCTTACTATACCCCTACCATACTGTCTCACTATACCTTACTATACCCCTACCATACTGTCTAATACCTTACTATACCCCTACCATACTGTCTAATACCGTACTATACCCCTACCATACTGTCTCACTATACCTTACTATACCCCTACCATACTGTCTAATACCTTACTATACCCCTACCATACTGTCTCACTATACCTTACTATACCCCTACCATACAGTCTAAAACCTTACTATACCCGTACAATACTGTCTCACTATACCTTACTATACCCCTACCATACTGTCTAATACCTTACTATACCCCTACCATACTGTCTCACTATACCTTACTATACCCTTACCATACTGTCTAATACCTTACTATACCCCTACCATACTGTCTAATACCTTACTATACCCCTACCATACTGTCTCACTATACCTTACTATACCCTTACCATACTGTCTAATACCTTACTATACCCCTACCATACTGTCTAATACCTTACTATACCCCTACCATACTGTCTCACTATACCTTACTATACCCCTACCATACTGTCTCACTATACCTTACTATACCCTTACCATACTGTCTAATACCTTACTATACCCCTACCATACTGTCTCACTATACCTTACTATACCCTTACCATACTGTCTCACTATACCTTACTATACCCCTACCATACTGTCTAATACCTTACTATACCCCTACCATACTGTCTCACTATACCTTACTATACCCCTACCATACTGTCTAATACCTTACTATACCCCTACCATACAGTCTAATACCTTACTATACCCCTACCATACTGTCTCACTATACCTTACTATACCCCTACCATACTGTCTAATACCTTACTATACCCCTACCATACTGTCTAATACCTTACTATACCCCTACCATACTGTCTAATACCTTACTATACCCCTACCATACTGTCTAATACCTTACTATACCGTACTATACCCCTACCATACTGTCTAATACCTTACTATACCCCTACCATACTGTCTAATACCTTACTATACCCCTACCATACTATCTAATACCTTATTATACCCCTACCATACTGTCTAATACCTTACTATATCGTACTATACCCCTACCATACTGTCTAATACCTTACTATACCTTACTATACCCCTACCATACTGTCTAATACCTTACTATACCCCTACCATACAGTCTAATACCTTACTATACCCCTACCATACTGTCTAATACCTTACTATACCCCTACCATACTGTCTAATACCTTACTATACCCCTACCATACTGTCTAATACCTTACTATACCCCTACCATACTGTCTAATACCTTACTATACCCCTACCATACTGTCTAATACCTTACTATACCCCTACCATACTGTCTCACTATACCTTACTATACCCCTACCATACTGTCTCACTATACCTTACTATACCCCTACCATACTGTCTCACTATACCTTACTATACCCCTACCATACTGTCTAATACCTTACTATACCCCTACCATACTGCCTCACTATACCTTACTATACCCCTACCATACTGTCTTACTATACCTTACTATACCCCTACCATACTGTCTCACTATACCTTACTATACCCCTACCATACTGTCTTACTATACCTTACTATACCCCTACCACACTAATACCTTACTATACCCCTACCATACTGTCTCACTATACCTTACTATACCCCTACCATACTGTCTAATACCTTACTATACCCCTACCATACTGTCTAATACCTTATTATACCCCTACCATACTGTCTAATACCTTATTATACCCCTACCATACTGTCTAATACCTTACTATATCATACTATACCCCTACCATACTGTCTAATACCTTACTATACCGTACTATACCCCTACCATACTGTCTCACTATACCTTACTATACCCCTACCATACTGTCTAATACCTTACTATACCCCTACCATACTGTCTCACTATACCTTACTATACCCCTACCATACTGTCTCATACCTTACTATACCCCTACCATACTGTCTAATACCTTACTATACCCCTACCATACTGTCTCACTATACCTTACTATACCCCTACCATACTGTCTAATACCTTACTATACCCCTACCATACTGTCTAATACCTTACTATACCCCTACCATACTGTCTAATACCTTATTATACCTCTACCATACTGTCTAATACCTTACTATACCCCTACCATACTGTCTAATACCTTACTATACCCCTACCATACTGTCTCACTATACCTTACTATACCCCTACCATACTGTCTAATACCTTACTATACCCCTACCATACTGTCTAATACCTTACTATACCCCTACCATACTGTCTAATACCTTACTATATCGTACTATACCCCTACCATACTGTCTAATACCTTACTATATCGTACTATACCCCTACCATACAGTCTAATACCTTACTATACCCCTACCATACTGTCTAATACCTTACTATACCCCTACCATACATGTGTGTGTGCATGTGTCAGCATATGGTCTCACAAGGGCTCTGAGGATCTCATCTCGGTACCTAATGGCAGTCAGGCTACCTCTGGCGAGCACATGGAGGGCTGTGCGGCCCCACAAAGAAATGCCACCCCACACCATGACTGACCCATCGCCAACCAGTCATGCCGGAGGATGTTGCAGGCAGCAGAACGTTCTCCACGGCGTCTCCAGACTCTGTCACGTCTGTCACATGTGCTCATGTGCTCAGTGTGAACCTGCTTTCATCTGTGAAGAGCACAGGGCGCCAGTGGTGAATTTGCCAATCTTGGTGTTCTCTGGCAAATGCCAAACGTCCTGCACGGTGTTGGGCTGTAAGCACAACCCCCACCTGTGGACGTCGGGCCCTCATACCACCCTTATGGAGTCTGTTTCTGACCGTTTGAGCAGACACATGCACATTTGTGGCCTGCTGGAGGTCATTTTACAGGGCGCTGGCAGTGCACCTCCTTGCACAAAGGCGGAGGTAGCGGTCCTGCTGCTGGGTTGTTGCCCTCCTACGGCCTCCTCCACGTCTCCTGATGTACTGGCCTGTCTCCTGGTAGCGCCTCCATGCTCTGGACACTACGCTGACAGACACAGCAAACCTTTTTGCCACAGCTCGCATTGATGTGCCATCCTGGATGAACTGCACTACCTGAGCCACTTGTGTGGGTTGTAGACTCCGTCTCATGCTACCACTAGAGTGAGAGCACCGCCAGCATTCAAAAGTGACCAAAACATCAGCCAGGAAGCATAGGAACTGAGAAGTGGTCTGTGGTCACCACCTGCAGAATCCCTCCTTTTTTGGGGGTGTCTTGCTAATTGCCTATAATTTCCACCTTTTGTCTATTCCATTTGCACAACAGCATGTGCAATTTATTGTCAATCAGTGTTGCTTCCTAAGTGGACAGTTTGATTTCACAGAAGTGTGATTGACTTGGAGTTACATTGTGTTGTTTAAGTGTTCCTTTTATTTTTTATAGCAGTGTATTTCGTACTATACTCCTACCATACTGTCTTACCAAACTCTCCTACCATGCTATACCTTATACCTCTCTTACCATACAGTCTTACAGTCTATACCGTACTATACCCCTACCATACCGTCTTACCATACTATACCCCTACCATACTGTCTTACCATACTATACCTTACTATACCCCTACCATACTGGCTTACCGTACCACACTATACCTTACGATACCCGAACCATACTGTTTTATCATAATCTACCTTACTAAATCCACAACCATACCGTCTTACCATACTATACCCCTACCATACTGGCTTGCCATACTATTCCATACCATACTGTCTTATCATACTATACCATACTATACCCCTGCCATACTGTCTTATCATAATATACCATACTATACCCATAACATACTGTCTTATCATACTATACCATACTATACCCATACCATACTGTCATCATAATGTACCTTACTATCACTTTTACATAAGTATTCAGACCTTTTACTCAGTACTTTGTTGAAGCACCTTTAGCAGTGATTACAGACTTGAGTCTTCTTGGGTGTGACGCTACAAGCTTGGCACACCTGTATTTGTGGAGTTTCTCCCATTCTTCTCTGCAGATCCTGTCAAGCTCTGTCAGGTTGGATGGGGAGCGTTGCTGCACAGCTATTTTCAGGTCTCTCAAGAGATGTTATATCGGGTTCAAGTCCGCGCTCTGGCTGGGCCACTCAAGGACATTCAGAGACTTGTCCAGAAGCCACTCCTGCGTTGTCTTGGCTGTGTGCTTAGGGTCGTGTCCTGTTGGATGGTAAACCTTTGGCCTGAGGTCCATGTGCTTTTACTGAGGAGTGGCTTCCGTCTGGCCACTCTACCATAAAGGCCTGATTGGTGGAGTGCTGCAGAGATGTTTTTCCTTCTGGAAGGTTCTTCCATCTCCACTGAGGAACTCTGGAGCTCTGACAGAGTGACCATCTGGTTCTTGGTCCTTCATCTTGATTGCTCAGCTTAGCCAGGCGGCCAGCAGTTGCAGAAACATCTCAATGGACACTGGGATTCTCTGCCTCTAACCCTATTACAGAGGCTGAGTCACTGGCTTACTGGTGCTCTTCCATGCCGTCCCTGGGAGGGGTGCGTCACTTGAGTGGGTTGAGTCACTGACGTGGTCTTCCTGTCTCGGTCCTGTTCCCCTTGGGTTGTGCCATGGCGGAGATCTTTGTGGGCTATACTCGGCCGTGTCTCAGGATGGTAAGTTGGTGGTTGAAGATATCCCTCTAGTGGTGTGGGGGCTGTGCTTTGGCAAAGTGGGTGGGGTATTATCCTGCCTGTTTGGCCCTGTCCGGAGGTATCATCGGATGGGCCCACAGTGTCTCCTGACCCCTCCTGTCTCAGCCTCCAGTATTTATGCTGCAGTAGTTTATGTGTCGGGGGGCTATTGTCAGTCTGTTATATATGGAGGATTTCTCCTTATCCGGTGTCCTGTGTGAATTTAAATATGCACTCTCTAATTCTCTCTTTCTCTCTTTCTTTCTCTCTCTCGGAGGCCCTGAGCCCCAGGACCATGCCTCAGGACTACCTGGCATGATGACTCCTTGCTGTCCCCAGTCCACCTGGCCGTGCTGCTGCTCCAGTTTCAACTGTTCTGCCTGCGGCTATGGAACCCTGACCTGTTCACCGGACGTGCTACCTGTCCCAGACCTGCTGTTTTCAACTCTCTAGAGACCGCAGGAGCGGTAGAGATAATCTTAATGATCGGCTATGAAAAGTCAACTGACATTTACTCCTGAGGTGCTGACCTGTTGCACCCGCGACAGCCACTGTGATTATTATTATTTGACCATGCTGGTAATTTATGAACATTTGAACATCTTGGCCATGTTCTGTTATAATCTCCACCCGGCACAGCCAGAAGAGGACTGGCCACCCCTCATAGCCTGGTTCCTCTCTAGGTTTCTTCCTAGGTTTTGGCCTTTCTAGGGAGTTTTTCCTAGCCACCGTGCTTCTACACCTGCATTGCTTGCTGTTTGGGGTTTTAGGCTGGGTTTCTGTACAGCACTTTGAGATATCAGCTGATGTAAGAAGGGCTATATAAATATATTGGATTTAATTAGAAAAAACAGATTTTGCTTTGTCATTATGGGGTATGGTGTGTAGATTGGTGAGGAAAAAATGTATTTAAAGAATTTTAGAATAACGCTGGGACGTAACAAAATGTTGAAAAGGTCAAGGGATCTGAATACTTTTCGAATGCACTGTAGGTCAATAAAGCATTTTGAGAGAGAGAGAGAGAGAGAGGGAGAGAGAGAGGGAGAGGGAGAGGGAGAGAGAGAGGGAGAGGGAGAGGGAGAGGGAGAGGGAGAGGGAGAGGGAGAGGGAGAGGGAGAGAGGGAGAGGGAGAGGGAGAGGGAGAGGGAGAGGGAGAGGGAGAGGGAGAGAACGGGTGTGGGGGGGGGTTGCAGGTTCTCTGTTTTCACCCTCAGGATTACTGTACCTCTCAGCAGCCAAATCAGAATGCTCAACACTGGAGGCCACAAAGCCTGATGGGAAAGAGATTGCCCGGTTGTGTTGGCTCCTAACCAATGACACACACACACACACACACACACACACACACACACACACACACACACACACACACACACACACACACACACACACACACACACACAGGTTTGTGTGATTTATGGGATCCGAACCCTTCAACACTGCAGGGTAATAAACCGTTTGTGTGAATTTATGATTTGTTGTTAGGCGGTGCAATCATCGAACACCAGACGGGCAGGAAAAACGTTGTTATATCAAGCTAGAAACCCTCTGATCTGTAAAGAGAGAAAACATTTACGTTATCAGTTACAACAACTCTGTAGTCACAGATACAGTATTTACTGTCAGAGGTACACTTTGTAACAACGCCGCCATCTGGTGTTGAAGATGTGTATTAAAAACACAAAGAAGCCAATGGAGGAAGAGAATGTATGAGTGATAGAGGGGGAGAGAGAGAGAAGGACAGATAGGAGCCAGAACGAGAAAGAGCGAGAGAAAAGAGAGAGAGAGGGACAAAAAAGGGGACAGAGCGAGAAAGGGAGGGACAGAATGCTGCCGATTGTGATTGAAAGAGAGACAGAAAATTAGAGAAAGAAAGAGAGAGAGAGAGAGAGAGAGAGAGAGAGAGAGAGAGAGAGAGAGAGAGAGAGAGATGGGTGAGAGAGGATAGAGAGAATTAGAGGGAGTGAGAGAATGTGTCAGAGAGAGAGAATGAGTGTGACAGTCCTGTAAGTCAGAGCTCAGGCTGGATAGGGGCTACCATGGAAACAGACAGAGCACCTCACAGCAGCCAGGCAGTGTGTGACCCAGTGGTGGAAAAACTACTCATTTGTCATACTTGAGTTAAAGTAAAGAAACCTTCACAGAAAATGACTCAGGTAAAAGTGAAAGTCACTCAGTAAAATACTACTTGAGTAAAAGTCTTCAAGTATTTGGTTTTAAATAAACTTAAGTATTTAAAACTAAAAGTATAAATAATTTCTAAATATTTATATTACGCAAACCAGACGACACAATGTCGTTTTTTTTAAAGCCAGGGGCAACCCTCCAACACTCCAACCCTCCACCACTCCAACACTCCACCACTCCGACACTCCAACCCTCCACCACTCCGACACTCAGACACTCCAACACTCCAACCCTCCAACACTCCAACACACCAACACTCCAACACTCCACCACTCCAACACTCCAACCCTCCAACACTCCAACCCTCCAACACTCCACCACTGCAACACTCCAACACTCCAAAACTCCAACACTCCAACACTCCAACCCTCCAACACTCCAACACTCCAACCCTCCACCACTCCAACCCTCCAACACTCCAACCCTCCAACACTCCAACACTCCACCACTCCAACACTCCACCACTCCAACCCTCCAACACTCCAACCCTCCAACACTCCAACACTGCAACACTCCAACCCTCCAACACTCCACCACTCCAACACTCCAACACTCCATCACTCCAACCCTCCACCACTCAGACACTCCAACCCTCCAAAACTCCAACCCTCCAACACTCCAACCCTCCAACACTCCAACACTCCAACACTGCAACACTCCAACCCTCCAACACTCCAACACTCCAACCCTCCAACACTCCACCACTCCAACACTCCACCACTCCAACACTCCAACACTCCAACCCTCCAACACTCCACCACTCCAACACTCCAACACTCCAACCCTCCAACACCCCAACATTGAGACATCATTTCCAAAGGAAGCATGTGTGTTTAGTCCCACTAATATCTCCTTTCTCCTGAAGTGTACACTCGATCATTACTTCCCACAAATCCAAAGCATTAGATTGGTGGAGGCATGGGCTTGAGGGAGTTTAAACCACATTTATCAAGGCACAAGGCGAGACCCAGATGCAGACACAGGAAGCAGACGGTTGAAGTCTTACAATGTTTATTAATCCAAAGAGGTAGGCAAGAGAATGGTCGTGGACAGGCAAAAAGGTCAAAACCAGATCAGAGTCCAGGAGGTACAGAGTGGCAGACAGGCTCGTGCTCAAGGCAGGCAGGCGGGTACAAAGTACCGAGACAGGCAAGGGTCAAAACCGGGAGGACTAGAAAAAGGAGAATAGAAAAGCAGGAGAACGGGAAAAACGCTGGTTGACTTGGAAACATACAAGATTAACTGGCACAGAGAGACAGGAAACACAGGGATAAATACACAGAGACAGGAAACATGGGGATAAATACACAGAGAGACAGGAAACACAGGGATAAATAGAGAGACAGGAAACACAGGGATAAATGAACAGAGAGACAGGAAACACAGGGATAAATACACCGAGAGACAGGAAACACAGGGATAAATACACCGAGAGACAGGAAACACAGGGATAAATACACCGAGAGACAGGAAACACAGGGATAAATACACAGAGAGACAGGAAACACAGGGATAAATACACAGAGAGACAGGAAACACAGGGATAAATACACAGAGAGACAGGAAACACAGGGATAAACACACAGAGAGACAGGAAACACAGGGATAAATACACCGAGAGACAGGAAACACAGGGATAAATTCACAGAGAGACAGGAAACACAGGGATAAATACACAGAGAGACAGGAAACACAGGGATAAATACACAGAGAGACAGGAAACACAGGGAAAAATACACAGAGAGACATGAAACACAGGGATAAATACACAGAGACAGGAAACACAGGGATAAATACACAGAGAGACAGGAAACACAGGGATAAATACACAGAGAGACAGGAAACACAGGGATAAATACACAGAGAGACAGGAAACACAGGGATAAATACAACGAGAGACAGGAAACACAGGGATAAATACACCGAGAGACAGGAAACACAGGGATAAATACACAGAGAGACAGGAAACACAGGGATAAATACACCGAGAGACAGGAAACACAGGGATAAATACACCGAGAGACAGGAAACACAGGGATAAATACACCGAGAGACAGGAAACACAGGGATAAATACACAGAGAGACAGGAAACACAGGGATAAATACACAGAGAGACAGGAAACACAGGGATAAATACACAGAGAGACATGAAACACAGGGATAAATACACAGAGAGACAGGAAACACAGGGATAAATACACAGAGAGACAGGAAACACAGGGATACATACACAGAGAGACAGGAAACACAGGGATAAATACACCGAGAGACAGGAAACACAGGGATAAATACACAGAGAGACAGGAAACACAGGGATAAATACACAGAGAGACAGGAAACACAGGGATAAACACACAGAGAGACAGGAAACACAGGGATAAATACACCGAGAGACAGGAAACACAGGGATAAATTCACAGAGAGACAGGAAACACAGGGATAAATACACAGAGAGACAGGAAACACAGGGATAAATACACAGAGAGACAGGAAACACAGGGAAAAATACACAGAGAGACATGAAACACAGGGATAAATACACAGAGAGACAGGAAACACAGGGATAAATACACAGAGAGACATGAAACACAGGGATAAATACACAGAGAGACATGAAACACAGGGATAAATACACAGAGAGACAGGAAACACAGGGATAAATACACAGAGAGACAGGAAACACAGGGATACATACACAGAGAGACAGGATACACAGGGATAAATACACAGAGAGACAGGAAACACAGGGATAAATACACCGAGAGACAGGAAACACAGGGATAAATACACAGAGAGACAGGAAACACAGGGATAAATACACCGAGAGACAGGAAACACAGGGATAAATACACAGAGAGACAGGAAACACAGGGATAAATACACCGAGAGACAGGAAACACAGGGATAAATACACCGAGAGACAGGAAACACAGGGATAAATACACAGAGAGACAGGAAACACAGGGATAAATACACAGAGAGACAGGAAACACAGGGATAAATACACAGAGAGACAGGAAACACAGGGATAAATACACAGAGAGACAGGAAATACAGGGATAAATACACAGGGAAACAGGAAACACAGGGATAAATTCACAGAGAGACAGGAAACACAGGGATAAATACACAGAGAGACAGGAAACACAGGGATAAATACACAGAGAGACAGGAAACACAGGGAAAAATACACAGAGAGACATGAAACACAGGGATAAATACACAGAGAGACAGGAAACACAGGGATAAATACACAGAGAGACAGGAAACACAGGGATAAATACACAGAGAGACAGGAAACACAGGGATAAATACACAGAGAGACAGGAAACACAGGGATAAATACACCGAGAGACAGGAAACACAGGGATAAATACACCGAGAGACAGGAAACACAGGGATAAATACACCGAGAGACAGGAAACACAGGGATAAATACACCGAGAGACAGGAAACACAGGGATAAATACACAGAGAGACAGGAAACACAGGGATAAATACACAGAGAGACAGGAAACACAGGGATAAATACACTTAGAGACAGGAAACACAGGGATAAATACACAGAGAGACAGGAAACACAGGGATAAATACACAGAGAGACAGGAAACACAGGGATAAATACACCGAGAGACAGGAAACACAGGGATAAATACACCGAGAGACAGGAAACACAGGGATAAATACACAGAGAGACAGGAAACACAGGGATAAATACACCGAGAGACAGGAAACACAGGGATAAATACACCGAGAGACAGGAAACACAGGGATAAATACACCGAGAGACAGGAAACACAGGGATAAATACACAGAGAGACAGGAAACACAGGGATAAATACACAGAGAGACAGGAAACACAGGGATAAATACACCGAGAGACAGGAAACACAGGGATAAATACACAGAGAGACAGGAAACACAGGGATAAATACACAGAGAGACAGGAAACACAGGGATAAATACACAGAGAGACAGGAAATACAGGGATAAATACACAGGGAAACAGGAAACACAGGGATAAATACACAGGGAATCAGGAAACACAGGGATAAATACACAGAGAGACAGGAAATACAGGGATAAATACACAGAGAGACAGGAAACACAGGGATAAATACACAGAGAGACAGGAAACACAGGGATAAATACACAGAGAGACAGGAAACACAGGGATAAATACACAGAGAGACAGGAGACACCGGGATAAATACACAGAGAGACAGGAAACACAGGGATAAATACACCGAGAGACAGGAAACACAGGGATAAATACACAGAGAGACAGGAAACACAGGGATAAATACACCGAGAGACAGGAAACACAGGGCTAAATACACAGAGAGACAGGAAACACAGGGAGAAATACACAGAGAGACAGGAAACACCGGGATAAATACACAGAGAGACAGGAAACACAGGGATAAATACACAGAGAGACAGGAAACACAGGGATAAATACACAGGGAGACAGGAAACACAGGGATAAATACACAGAGAGACAGGAAACACAGGGATAAATAGATAGAGAGACAGGAAACACAGGGATAAATATACAGGGAAACAGGAAACACAGGGATAAATACACAGAGAGACAGGAAACACAGGGATTGTCACGAATCCCGCTTCCTGAGTCTGTGTTTGTCTGTGTTTCTGTCCTGGAGTGTGTTTCCGGTGTCCTGGAACGCACCCTGTCTGGTTGCCGGGCGAATTAGCTTGTTGGGAGATTGATGTTCACCCGCACCTGTATCCCATCAGTAATCTGCACACCTGTCCTGATCATCACCTCTTCCCTTCAAAAGCTCTGACCTGACATCCATTCCCTGCCGGATCGTTAGCCATGAACAGTATGTTGTGCCAGCGTATCAGACTCCAGTTGGATAGTATTTGTTTTGTTATTTTTGTTTACGTATTGCTTGCCTTGAACTTACCTCCGTTTGTTTTGCCTTCAGTTACTCACCCGGATCATTCACCCCATTCCCGCCTGGTCGACGGAGGATTCCGCTACTCCATTGGATTCACCTATTTACTCCCATCAATTCACCACCGATGCCCGCTACGCCATCTGGATATATCTACCCATTCACATTCTATTGTAAATAAATACTCACCTTCTTCCTACGCTCCTTGTCCTGGTCTGCATCTGGGTTCAATTTTGAAAGAACGTGACAGGGATAAATACACTGGGGAAAATAAGCGACACCTTATAACAGTCATTTGCTTTTTCACACAGGGAAGCGAAGAGATTAAAGGGAAACTTTGGGAGGAAAGACAGACACTGTTTTACCATAGACTACCATAATATACCCCGACCATACTGTTTTACCATAGACTACCATAATATACCCCGACCATACTGTCTTACCATAGACTACCATAATATAACCCTACCATACTGTCTTACATAGCATATTATAATATACCCCTACCATACTGTCTTACCATAGTATACTATAATATACCCCCGTCTTACAATACTGTACCCCTACCATACTGTCTTACCATGGTATACTATAATATACCCCTAACATACTGTCTTACCATAGAATACCATAATATACCCCTACCATACTGTCTTACCATAGTATACTATAATATACCCCTACCATACTGTCTTACCATAGTATACTATAATATACCCCTACCATACTGTCTTACCATAGTATACTATAATATACCCCTAACATACTGTCTTACCATACTATACCCCTACGGTATCGTCTTACCATATTATACTATAATATACCCCTACCATACTGTCTTACATAGCATATTATAATATACCCCTACCATACTGTCTTACCATAGTATACTATAATATACCCCTACCATACTGTCTTACATAGCATATTATAATATACCCCTACCATACTGTCTTACATAGCATATTATAATATACCCCTACCATACTGTCTTACCATACTATACCCCTACCATACTGTCTTACCATATTATACTATAATATACCCCTACCATACTGTCTTACCATAGTATACTATAATATACCCCTAACATACTGTCTTACCATACTATACCCCTACTATACTATACCCCTACCATACTTTCTTACCATAGTATACTATAATATACCCATGCCATACTGTCTTACCATAGTATACTATACTATACCCCTACCATGCTGTCTTACCATAGTATACCATACTATACCCCTACCATGCTGTCTTACCATACTATACCCCTACCATACTGTCTTACCATAGTGTACCATACTATACCCCTACCATACTGTCTTACCATAGCATACTATACTATACCCCTACCATACTGTCATACTCTATACTATAATATAATCCCACCATGCTGTCTTACCATAGTATACCTTACTATACCCTTACCATACTGTCTTACCATAGTATACCATAATATACCCCTACCATACTGTCTTACCATAGTATACTATAATATACCCCTAACATACTGTCTTACCATACTATACCCCTACGGTATCGTCTTACCATATTATACTATAATATACCCCTACCATACTGTCTTACATAGCATATTATAATATACCCCTACCATACTGTCTTACCATAGTATACTATAATATACCCCTACCATACTGTCTTACATAGCATATTATAATATACCCCTACCATACTGTCTTACCATACTATACCCCTACCATACTGTCTTACCATGTTATACTATAATATACCCCTACCATACTGTCTTACCATAGTATACTATAATATACCCCTAACATACTGTCTTACCATACTATACCCCTACTATACTATACCCCTACCATACTTTCTTACCATAGTATACTATAATATACCCATGCCATACTGTCTTACCATAGTATACTATACTATACCCCTACCATGATGTCTTACCATAGTATACCATACTATACCCCTACCATGCTGTCTTACCATACTATACCCCTACCATACTGTCTTACTATAGTGTACCATACTATACCCCTACCATACTGTCTTACCATAGCATACTATACTATACCCCTACCATACTGTCATACTGTATACTATAATATAATCCCACCATGCTGTCTTACCATAGTATACCTTACTATACCCCTACCATACTGTCTTACCATAGTATACCATAATATACCCCTACCATACTGTCTTACCATAGCATACTATACTATACCCCTACCATACTGTCATACTGTATACTATAATATAATCCCACCATGCTGTCTTACCATAGTATACCTTACTATACCCTTACCATACTGTCTTACCATAGTATACTATAATATACCCCCACCATACTGTCTTGCCATACTATACCCCTACCATACTGTCTTACCATAGTATACCATACTATACCCCTACCATACTGTCTTACCATAGTATACCATAATATACCCCTACCATACTGTCTTACTACTTGATAATTAATTGTGCCGATTCTACAGCACTGGGAATGGTATGGACCTTCATGCTTACCTCAATCGTTTGCATACAAATTATTTGTGAAGCACCTTTGAAGGCCGTATAAAGGGTTAACGCAGTCTTCGTTGAGACTTTAAGTTGTTATTTGTTTGAAGCTGTACAGAATTACACCAGGTCGTTTCTCAGGGAAATATATATAGGGCAGTATAAACATTTATCTCTCACAGTGTTTTTGTCTGAGCGGGGTAAGGGTTGCTTTCTTCTATATTATATTATGTGTGTGTGTGTGTGTGTGTGTGTGTGTGTGTGTGTGTGTGTGTGTGTGTGTGTGTGTGTGTGTGTGTGTGTGTGTGTGTGTGTGTGCGTGCGTGCGTGCGTGCGTGCGTGCGTGCGTGCGTGCGTGCGTGCGTGCGTGTGTGCGCGTGCGTGTGTTTTCAGTCTGAATAGGCCTCTCTGGCCTAGATTACAGCCATTGAGCTGCTAGCGGAGCAGAAAGGAGAAGAGTCGCTGCATCGGACGGATAAAAGGCTTAGGAAGGAGGGAGGAGAGGAAATGAGGAGAGCAACAAAGACCCAAATGGAACCCTATTCCCTAGAAAAAGGTACTACTTTAGATCAGAGCCCTTCGGGGCCTGGTCAAAAGGAGTTCACCATATAAGGAATAGGGTAACATTTAGAATGCAGATAAAAGGCTAAGGGAGGGGACAGGGGGGAGAGGAGAGGGGGGGAGTGGAGGGGGGGAGAAGGGGGGAGAGGAGAGGGAGAGGAGAGGAGAGGGGGGAGGGGGAGACTGGAGAAGAGAGAGTAAAACAGAGACCCATTAAACAGACTGGAGAGAGTAACATAGAGAACCATTAAACACCAAGAGTCTCTCAATAGCAGATACATTAACTCTAGTCTCTTGTTACCTGAATAGTTACAGAACACTGGACACTGTACTACAGGGTAGACCCCACTGGACACTGTACTACAGGGTAGAACCCACGGGACACTGTACTACAGGGTAGAACCCACGGGACACTGTACTACAGGGTAGAACCCACTGGACACTGTACTACAGGGTAGAACCCACGGGACACTGTACTACAGGGTAGAACCCACGGGACACTGTACTACAGGGTAGAACCCACTGGACACTGTACTACAGGGTAGAACCCACGGGACACTGTGCTACAGGGTAGAACCCACTGGACTTCTTGATGAGCCCTGTGCTGTGGTGACAGAGTCTCTAGTGTGTATTTATCTTGATGAGCCCTGTGCTGTGGTGACAGAGTCTCCAGTGTGTATTTATCTTGATGAGCCCTGTGCTGTGGTGACAGAGTCTCCAGTGTGTATTTATCTTGATGAGCCCTGTGCTGTGGTGACAGAGTCTCTAGTGTGTATTTATCTTGATGAGCCCTGTGCTGTGGTGACAGAGTCTCTGGTGTGTATTTATCTTGATGAGCCCTGTGCTGTGGTGACAGAGTCTCTAGTGTGTATTTATCTTGATGAGCCCTGTGGTGACAGAGTCTCTAGTGTGTATTTATCTTGATGAGCCCTGTGCTGTGGTGACAGAGTCTCTAGTGTGTATTTATCTTGATGAGCCCTGTGGTGACAGAGTCTCTAGTGTGTATTTATCTTGATGAGCCCTGTGGTGACAGAGTCTCCAGTGTGTATGTATCTTGATGAGCCCTGTGCTGTGGTGACAGAGTCTCTAGTGTGTATTTATCTTGATGAGCCCTGTGCTGTGGTGACAGAGTCTCCAGTGTGTATTTATCTTGATGAGCCCTGTGATGACAGAGTCTCCAGTGTGTATTTATCTTGATGAGCCCTGTGGTGACAGAGTCTCTAGTGTGTATTTATCTTGATGAGCCCTGTGCTGTGGTGACAGAGTCTCTAGTGTGTATTTATCTTGATGAGCCCTGTGGTGACAGAGTCTCTAGTGTGTATTTATCTTGATGAGCCCTGTGCTGTGGTGACAGAGTCTCCAGTGTGTATTTATCTTGATGAGCCCTGTGGTGACAGAGTCTCTAGTGTGTATTTATCTTGATGAGCCCTGTGGTGACAGAGTCTCCAGTGTGTATTTATCTTGATGAGCCCTGTGCTGTGGTGACAGAGTCTCCAGTGTGTATTTATCTTGATGAGCCCTGTGGTGACAGAGTCTCCAGTGTGTATTTATCTTGATGAGCCCTGTGCTGTGGTGACAGAGTCTCTAGTGTGTATTTATCTTGATGAGCCCTGTGGTGACAAAGTCTCTAGTGTGTATTTATCTTGATGAGCCCTGTGCTGTGGTGACAGAGTCTCTAGTGTGTATTTATCTTGATGAGCCCTGTGGTGACAAAGTCTCTAGTGTGTATTTATCTTGATGAGCCCTGTGCTGTAGTGACAGAGTCTCTAGTGTGTATATATCTTGATGAGCCCTGTGCTGTGGTGACAGAGTCTCTAGTGTGTATATATCTTGATGAGCCCTGTGCTGTGGTGACAGAGTCTCTAGTGTGTATTTATCTTGATGAGCCCTGTGGTGACAGAGTCTCTAGTGTGTATTTATCTTGATGAGCCCTGTGGTGACAGAGTCTCCAGTGTGTATTTAACTTGATGAGCCCTGTGCTGTGGTGACAGAGTCTCTAGTGTGTATTTATCTTGATGAGCCCTGTGGTGACAAAGTCTCTAGTGTGTATTTATCTTGATGAGCCCTGTGCTGTAGTGACAGAGTCTCTAGTGTGTATATATCTTGATGAGCCCTGTGCTGTGGTGACAGAGTCTCTAGTGTGTATTTTTCTTGATGAGCCCTGTGCTGTGGTGACAGAGTCTCTAGTGTGTATTTATCTTGATGAGCCCTGTGGTGACAGAGTCTCTAGTGTGTATTTATCTTGATGAGCCCTGTGCTGTGGTGACAGAGTCTCTAGTGTGTAATTATCTTGATGATCCCTGTGGTGACAGAGTCTCTAGTGTGTATTTATCTTGATGAGCCCTGTGGTGACAGAGTCTCTAGTGTGTAATTATCTTGATGAGCCCTGTGGTGACAGAGTCTCCAGTGTGTATTTATCTTGATGAGACCTATGGTGACAGAGTCTCTAGTGTGTATTTATCTTGATGAGCCCTGTGCTGTGGTGACAGAGTCTCTAGTGTGTATTTATCTTGATGAGCCATGTGCTGTGGTGACAGAGTCTCTAGTGTGTATTTATCTTGATGAGCCCTGTAGTGACAGAGTCTCTAGTGTGTATTTATCTTGATGAGCCCTGTGGTGACAGAGTCTCTAGTGTGTATTTATCTTGATGAGCCCTGTGGTGACAGAGTCTCTAGTGCGTATTTATCTTGATGAGCCCTGTGCTGTGGTGACAGAGTCTCTAGTGTGTATTTATCTTGATGAGCCCTGTGCTGTGGTGACAGAGTCTCTAGTGTGTATGTATCTTGATGAGCCCTGTGCTGTGGTGACAGAGTCTCTAGTGTGTAAATATCTTGATGAGCCCTGTGCTGTGGTGACAGAGTCTCTAGTGTGTATTTATCTTAATGAGCCCTGTGCTGTGGTGACAGAGTCTCTAGTGTGTATTTATCTTGATGAGCCCTGTGGTGACAGAGTCTCCAGTGTGTATTTATCTTGATGAGCCCTGTGCT
Source organism: Salvelinus fontinalis (assembly GCF_029448725.1). NCBI lineage: Eukaryota > Metazoa > Chordata > Actinopteri > Salmoniformes > Salmonidae > Salvelinus > Salvelinus fontinalis. Next base: position 61,514,924 of record NC_074667.1, read on the forward strand.
GTGGTGACAGAGTCTCTAGTGTGTATTTATCGAGATGAGCCCTGTGGTGGCAGAGTCTCTAGTGTGTATTTATCTTGATGAGCCCTGTGGTGACAGAGTCTCTAGTGTGTATATATCTTGATGAGCCCTGTGGTGACAGAGTCTCTAGTGTGTATTTATCTTGATGAGCCCTGTGTTGACAGAGTCTCTAGTGTGTATTTATCTTGATGAGCCCTGTGGTGACAGAGTCTCTAGTGTGTATTTATATTGATGAGCCCTGTGCTGTGGTGACAGAGTCTCTAGTGTGTATTTATCTTGATGAGCCCTGTGGTGACAGAGTCTCTAGTGTGTATTTATCTTGATGAGCCCTGTGCTGTGGTGACAGAGTCTCTAGTGTGTATTTATCTTGATGAGCCCTGTGGTGACAGAGTCTCCAGTGTGTATTTATCTTGATGAGCCCTGTGGTGACAGAGTCTCTAGTGTGTATTTATCTTGATGAACCCTGTGCTGTGGTGACAGAGTCTCTGGTGTGTATTTATCTTGATGAGCCCTGTGGTGACAGAGTCTCCAGTGTGTATTTATCTTGATGAGCCCTGTGCTGTGGTGACAGAGTCTCCAGTGTGTATTTATCTTGATGAGCCCTGTGCTGTGGTGACAGAGTCTCTAGTGTGTATTTATCTTGATGAGCCCTGTGCTGTGATGACAGAGTCTCCTGTGTGTATTTATCTTGATGAGCCCTGTGCTGTGGTGACAGAGTCTCTAGTGTGTATTTATCTTGATGAGCCCTGTGCTGTGGTGACAGAGTCTCCTGTGTGTATTTATCTTGATGAGCCCTGTGCTGTGGTGACAGAGTCTCTGGTGTGTATTTATCTTGATGAGCCCTGTGGTGACAGAGTCTCTAGTGTGTATTTATCTTGATGAGCCCTGTGCTGTGGTGACAGAGTCTCTAGTGTGCATTTATCTTGATGAGCCCTGTGCTGTGGTGACAAAGTCTCTAGTGTGTATTTATCTTGATGAGCCCTGTGCTGTGGTGACAGAGTCTCTAGTGTGTATTTATCTTGATGAGCCCTGTGGTGACAGAGTCTCCAGTGTGTATTTATCTTGATGAGCCCTGTGCTGTGGTGACAGAGTCTCTAGTGTGTATTTATCTTGATGAGCCCTGTGGTGACAGAGTCTCTAGTGTGTATTTATCTTGATGAGCCCTGTGGTGACAGAGTCTCTAGTGTGTATTTATCTTGATGAGCCCTGTGGTGACAGAGTCTCCTGTGTGTATTTATCTTGATGAGCCCTGTGCTGTGGTGACAGAGTCTCTAGTGTGTATTTATCTTGATGAGCCCTGTGGTGACAGAGTCTCTAGTTTGTATTTATCTTGATGAGCCCTGTGCTGTGGTGACAGAGTCTCTATTGTGTATTTATCTTGATGAGCCCTGTGGTGACAGAGTCTCTAGTGTGTATTTATCTTGATGAGCCCTGTGCTGTGGTGACAGAGTCTCTGGTGTGTATTTATCTTGATGAGCCCTGTGGTGACAGTCTCTAGTGTGTATTTATCTTGATGAGCCCTGTGCTGTGGTGACAGAGTCTCTGGTGTGTATTTATCTTGATGAGCCCTGTGCTGTGGTGACAGAGTCTCCAGTGTGTATTTATCTTGATGAGCCCTGTGGTGACAGAGTCTCTGGTGTGTATTTATCTTGATGAGCCCTGTGCTGTGGTGACAGAGTCTCTAGTGTGTATTTATCTTGATGAGCCCTGTGGTGACAGTCTCCAGTGTGTATTTATCTTGATGAGCCCTGTGCTGTGGTGACAGAGTCTCTAGTGTGTATTTATCTTGATGAGCCCTGTGCTGTGGTGACAGAGTCTCCAGTGTGTATTTATCTTGATGAGCCCTGTGCTGTAGTGACAGAGTCTCTAGTGTGTATTTATCTTGATGAGCCCTGTGCTGTGGTGACAGAGTCTCTAGTGTGTATTTATCTTGATGAGCCCTGTGCTGTGATGACAGAGTCTCCTGTGTGTATTTATCTTGATGAGCCCTGTGCTGTGGTGACAGAGTCTCTAGTGTGTATTTATCTTGATGAGCCCTGTGCTGTGGTGACAGAGTCTCCTGTGTGTATTTATCTTGATGAGCCCTGTGCTGTGGTGACAGAGTCTCTGGTGTGTATTTATCTTGATGAGCCCTGTGGTGACAGAGTCTCTAGTGTGTATTTATCTTGATGAGCCCTGTGCTGTGGTGACAGAGTCTCTAGTGTGCATTTATCTTGATGAGCCCTGTGCTGTGGTGACAAAGTCTCTAGTGTGTATTTATCTTGATGAGCCCTGTGCTGTGGTGACAGAGTCTCTAGTGTGTATTTATCTTGATGAGCCCTGTGGTGACAGAGTCTCCAGTGTGTATTTATCTTGATGAGCCCTGTGCTGTGGTGACAGAGTCTCTAGTGTGTATTTATCTTGATGAGCCCTGTGATGACAGAGTCTCTAGTGTGTATTTATCTTGATGAGCCCTGTGCTGTGGTGACAGAGTCTCTAGTGTGTATTTATCTTGATGAGCCCTGTGGTGACAGAGTCTCTAGTGTGTATTTATCTTGATGAGCCCTGTGGTGACAGAGTCTCTAGTGTGTATTTATCTTGATGAGCCCTGTGGTGACAGAGTCTCCTGTGTGTATTTATCTTGATGAGCCCTGTGCTGTGGTGACAGAGTCTCTAGTGTGTATTTATCTTGATGAGCCCTGTGGTGACAGAGTCTCTAGTTTGTATTTATCTTGATGAGCCCTGTGCTGTGGTGACAGAGTCTCTATTGTGTATTTATCTTGATGAGCCCTGTGGTGACAGAGTCTCTAGTGTGTATTTATCTTGATGAGCCCTGTGCTGTGGTGACAGAGTCTCTGGTGTGTATTTATCTTGATGAGCCCTGTGGTGACAGTCTCTAGTGTGTATTTATCTTGATGAGCCCTGTGCTGTGGTGACAGAGTCTCTGGTGTGTATTTATCTTGATGAGCCCTGTGCTGTGGTGACAGAGTCTCCAGTGTGTATTTATCTTGATGAGCCCTGTGGTGACAGAGTCTCTGGTGTGTATTTATCTTGATGAGCCCTGTGCTGTGGTGACAGAGTCTCTAGTGTGTATTTATCTTGATGAGCCCTGTGGTGACAGAGTCTCTAGTGTGTATTTATCTTGATGAGCCCTGTGCTGTGGTGACAGAGTCTCTAGTGTGTATTTATCTTGATGAGCCCTGTGGTGACAGTCTCCAGTGTGTATTTATCTTGATGAGCCCTGTGCTGTGGTGACAGAGTCTCTAGTGTGTATTTATCTTGATGAGCCCTGTGGTGACAGAGCCTCTAGTGTGTATTTATCTTGATGAGCCCTGTGCTGTGGTGACAGAGTCTCTAGTGTGTATTTATCTTGATGAGCCCTGTGGTGACAGAGTCTCTGGTGTGTATTTATCTTGATGAGCCCTGTGCTGTGGTGACAGAGTCTCTGGTGTGTATTTATCTTGATGAGCCCTGTGGTGACAGAGTCTCTAGTGGACTGCTCCTGGTAATTATATTATATTTCTGTCTGTCGTAACCTTGTTCTAACCTTGCTGTTCTCTCTCTCTCTTTCTCTCTCTCTCTCTCTCTCTCTGCCATACCTCCTCCCCACCCTCTCTCTCTCTCTCTCTCTTTCTTTCTCTTTCTCTCTGAGCCCCCCCCCCGGCCTTCCCTCTCTCTCTCTCTGAGCCCCCCCAGGGCCTTCCCTCTCCCTCTATCTCTCTCTCTCTCTGAGCCCCCCCGGCCTTCCCTCTCCCTCTATCTCTCTCTCTCTCTGAGCCCCCCAACCCCCCCCCCCCCCCCGGCTATCCCTTACTCTCTCTCTCTCTGAGCCCCCCCCCCACCCCCGGACTTCCCTCTCCCCCCTCCCCCCTCTCTCTCTCTCTCTCTGAGCCCCCCCCACCCCCCCCCCCCCCCACCCCCCGGACTTCCCTCTCCCCCCCTCCCCCCTCTCTCTCTCTGACCCCCCCCGGCTATCCTTTACTCTCTCTCTCAATTCAATTCAATTTCAATTTAAGGGCCTTGATTGGGAAACAGATGTTTACATTCCCAAAGCAAGTGAAATGCCAAAACACAATGAACAGTAAACATTACACTCACAAAAGTTCCAAAAGAATAAAGACATTTCAAATGTCATATTATGTATATATACAGTGTTGTAACGATGTGCAAATGGTTAAAGTACAAAAGGGAGAATAAATAAACATAAATATGGGTTGTCTTTACAATGGTGTTTGTTCTTCACTGGTTGAACTTTTCTTGTGGCAACAGGTCACACATCTTGCTGCTGTGATGGCACACTGTGGAATTTCACCCAGTAGATATGGGAGTTTATCAAAATTGGATTTGTTTTCAAATTTTTGATGGGTCTGTGTAACTGAGAGAAATATGTGCCTCTAATACGGTGATACATTTGGCAGAAGGTTAGGAAGTGCAGCTCAGTTTCCACCTCATTTTGTGGGCAGTGTGCACATAGCCTGTCTTCTCTTGAGAGCCATGTCTGCCTACGGCGGCCTTTCTCAATAGCAGGATTATCTCTCTCTCTTTCTCTCTACCCCCTCTGTCCTTACCTTTCACTCTGCCATTCCTCCTCTCCACCCTCTCTCCCCTCTCACTCTGTCTGTCTCTCTCTGTCTCTTGCTATCTCTCTCTCCCCTGTCCCTCCCCTCTACTCAATTCAATTCAATTCAAGGGGCTTTATTGGCATGGGAAACATGTGTTAACATTGCCAAAGCAAGTGAGGTAGATAATATACAAAATATACTCTCTCCTACTCTCTCACTCTCCCCCAGAGGTTATGTGGTGGACAGTAGTAGTGGTGACAGGATGAATGAACCTCCAACCTCCCTGGGTTTCATCCCCTCATCAGATTAGTCAACTCTTTCTTTCTCCCTTCCTCCCTCCATGCCTCCTTCTCTCTCTCTCTCTCTCCCTCTCCCTCTATCTCCCTCCATCCCTCTCTCTCTCTCTCTTCCTCTAACCTCTCTGGGTCTCATCCTCTCATCAGGTAAGTCAGATGAAAGCAAAGCACTTATCTCACACCTTCTCTCAATCCCTCCTTCCATGATCCATCCCTCCCTCTCTCATCCCTCGTCCCCTCTTCAGCCTGATTAACCCCATTACCGCATATCCTCCCTCCCTCTATTGCTCCTTTCATCCCTCTTTCCTCCTCCTATCCCTGTTCACCCCATTCCTCTCCTCCTCCACGGACGCAGCTGCCATAGAAACGCCCACCATTTTCCTCCAGCAGCCATGTGACAGCGTGATTCAAGTCTTCCTGTGTATAGTTTGCGTGCGTGTCCGTCAGTGCGTGTGCTTGCATATACGTATGTGTCTGTGGGTTGCGTATCCACTCGGTGAGCTCGGGGGAAATCTATTTCAGATCTCATTTGGCTGCAGGATACAGCTCCTTCATCATTAAACTGAGCTGTACTGTAGGAGATACATGTAAAGCTTTAGATAAGGCATTCTGTGCCTCTTTGCTGTTTTGCCCCATTAAGCACGGAAGTAGCAATCAGAGCGATTGTGCCTGTAGGAAAGATCGACGTAGGGTGTCTGTAGCAACAAGGCAGAGTATACCTCCTCCAGCTCTGTGTCTGTGTCTGTGGCAACAAGGCAGAGTATACATCCTCCAGCTCAGTGTCTGTGTCTGTAGCAACAAGGCAGAGTATACATCATCCAGCTCAGTGTCTGTGTCTGTGTCTGTAGCAACAAGGCAGAGTATACATCATCCAGCTCTGTGTCTGTGTCTGTGTCTGTAGCAACAAGGCAGAGTATACATCCTCCAGCTCAGTGTCTGTGTCTGTGTCTGTAGCAACAAGGCAGAGTATACATCCTCCAGCTCAGTGTCTGTGTCTGTAGCAACAAGGCAGAGTATACATCATCCAGCTCAGTGTCTGTGTCTGTAGCAACAAGGCAGAGTATACATCCTCCAGCTCAGTGTCTGTGTCTGTGTCTGTGTCTGTAGCAACAAGGCAGAGTATACCTCCTCCAGCTCTGTGTCTTTGTCTGTGTCTGTGTCTGTAGCAACAAGGCAGAGTATACATCCTCCAGCTCTGTGTCTGTGTCTGTAGCAACAAGGCAGAGTATACATCCTCCAGCTCTGTGTCTGTGTCTGTAGCAACAAGGCAGAGTATACATCATCCAGCTCAGTGTCTGTGTCTGTGTCTGTGTCTGTAGCAACAAGGCAGAGTATACCTCCTCCAGCTCTGTGTCTGTGTCTGTAGCAACAAGGCAGAGTATACATCTTCCTTTCAACTCTCTCTGCTTAATAACCTCTCACAGCACGCTAACACTAGGCTAGGCTAGCACATAGTATACTGCAGACTGCCCTGCTCAACACACAGGAGAGGAGAGGAGAGGAGAGGAGAGGAGAGGAGAGGAGAGGAGAGGAGAGGAGAGGAGAGGAGAGGAAAGGAGAGGAGAGGAGAGGAGAGGAGAGGAGAGGAGAGGAGTGGAGAGGAGAGGAGAGGAGAGGAGAAGAGAAGAGAAGAGAAGAGAGGAGAGGAGAAGAGAAGAGAAGAGAAGAGAAGAGAAGAGAAGAGAGGAGAGGAGAGGAGAGGAGAGGAGAAGAGAAGAGAGGAGAGGAGAGGAGAGGAGAGGAGAGGAGAGGAGAGGAGAGGAGAGGAGAAGAGAGGAGAGGAGAGGAGTGGAGAGGAGAGGAGTGGAGAGGAGAAGAGAAGAGAAGAGAAGAGAGGAGAGGAGAGGAGAGGAGAGGAGAGGAGAGGAAGAGAAGAGAAGAGAAGAGAAGAGAAGAGAGGAGAGGAGAGGAGAGGAGAGGAGAGGAGAGGTGAGGAGAGGAGAGGAGAAGAGAGGAGAGGAGAGGAGAAGAGAAGAGAAGAGAGGAGAAGAGAAGAGAAGAGAAGAGAAGAGAAGAGAAGAGAAGAGAGGAGAGGAGAGGAGAGGAGAGGAGAGGAGAGGAGAGGAGAGGAGACACTTTGGGAATATCAGGGTTGTGGTCAATTCCAGTCAAGTGAGAAAGTACACTGACATTCCAATTCTGGACAGATATATTCTGTTTACAGAACAGATGGACCTTTACATAACTATGCGCCGAATACAACCTTATCGTGATATGTTTTACTTAAAAGCTCTCAACCCACAATGCAGTTCAAGAAAGAGAGTTAAGATAATATTAGCCATTTGATTAATTGTTCAGCAGTCGTATGGCTTTGGGGGAGAAGCTGTTAAGGAGCCTTTTGGATCTAGACTTGGAACTCTGGTACCGCTTGACATGGAGTCTTGTAAATTTTTGGGGGCCTTGTCTGACACCGGGTCCTGGATGTCAGGATGCTCTCGATGGTGCAGCTGTAGAACCTTTTGAGGACCCATGCCAAATCTATTCAAATCTTTTCAGTCTCCAGAGGGGTAATAGGTTTTGTCGTGTCCTCTTCACGACTGTCTTGGTGTGTTTGGACCATGATAGTTCGTTTGGTGATGTGGACACCAAGGAACTTGAAGCTCTCAACCTGCTCCACGTAATGGGGGCCTGTACGGTCCTCCTTTTCCTGTAGTCCACGATCATCTCCTTTTGTCTTGCTGACATTGAGGGAGAGGTTGTTGTCCTGGCATCACACGGCCAGGTCTCTGAACTCCTCGCTGTAGGTTATCTCATCGTTGTCGGTGATCAGGCCTACCACTGTTGTGTTGTCAGCAAACTTAATGATGGTGTTGGAGTCGTGCCTGGCCATGCAGTCATGAGTGAACAGGGAGTACAGGAGGGGACTAAGCACGCACCCCTGAGGGACCACCGTGTTGAGGTACAGCGTGGCAGATGTGTTGTTGCCTACCCTTACCACCTGGGGGCGGCCCGTCAGGAAGTCCAGGATCCAGTTGCAGAGGGAGGTGTTTAGTCCTTGGGTCCTTAACTTAGTGTTTAGCATTGTGGGCACTATGGTGTTGAACGCTGAGCTGTAGTCAATGAATAGCATTCTCACATAGATGTTCCTTTTGTCCAGGTGGGAAAGGGCAGTGTGGAGTGCGATTGAGATTCCGTCATCTGTATATCTGTTGAGGCGGTATGTGAATTGGAGTGGGTCTAGGGTTTCTGGGATAGTGGTGTTGATGTGAGCCATGACCAGCCTTTCAAAGCACTTCATGGCTACCGACGTGAGTGCTATGGGGCGGTAGTCATTTAGGCAGGTTACCTTCGCTTTCTTGGGCACAGGGACTATGGTGGTCTACTTGAAACATGCAGGTATTACAGACTCGGTCAAGGAGAGGTTGAACATTTCAGTGAAGACATTTGCCAGTTGGTCCGTGCATGCTCTGAGCACACGTCCTGGTAATCCTTCTGTGAATGTTGCCCTGTTTAAAGGTCTTGCTCACATCGGCTATGGAGAGCGTGGTCACACAGTCGTCCGGAACAGCTGGTGCACTCATGCATACTTCAGTATTGCTTACCTCGAAGCGTACACGTCCTGGTAAACCGTCTGTGAATATTGACCTGTTTAAAGGTCTTTCTCACATCGGCTATGGAGAGCGTGGTCACACAGTCGTCCGGAACAGCTGGTGCACTCATGCATACTTCAGTATTGCTTACCTCGAAGCGAGCATAAAAGGCATTTAGCCCGTCTGGTAGGCTCGCGTCACTGGGCAGCTCGCGGCTGGGTTTCCCTTGTAATAACCCTCCTATTAACTTCACATTTAACTGAAAATGTTGAACCTGGGAGGATTAATAAGAAAGTGTCTGATGTTTTCCTCTGTCTGTCTGTCTGTCTGTCTGTCTGTCCAGTAGGGTATTGTGAGACAGTGAGGGCTGGGAGAGCCGCTTTGATGATGTCATTAAAGGGATATTTCAGGATTTTGGCAATGAAATAGTTTTTCTACTTCCCCAGAGTCAGGTGAACTTGTGGATACCACTTTTATGTCTCTGCGTGCAGTTTGAAGGAAGTTGCTAAGTAGCGTTAGCGCAATTACTAACTAGCATTAGCACAATGACTGGAAGTCCATGGTAACTGCTAGCATTCTAATAGATATCATAGACTTCGTCGTTGCATTAACGCTAGTTAGCATTGGCTCACAAAACTATCTCTAACTTCCTTCATACAGGATGCAGACAGGATGCAGACAGGATGCAAAGACATAAAAATATATAGAAAAAGGGCCTCCTTGAGCAAAACACGAATTATTCCTTTAAAGGGGCTGAACTGATTGATTTTGACATTTCAGTTAACAAATGGAGAGGAATATCACTGAGGGTGCTTGATGATGTGTGTGTGTATGTGTGTGTGTGTGTGTGTGTGTGTGTGTGTGTGTGTGTGTGTGTGTGTGTGTGTGTGTGTGTGTGTGTGTGTGTGTGTGTGTGTGTGTGTGTGTGTGTGTGTGTGTGTGTGTAGTTGTCACTGCTATAAGGTAGCGGGCTGGTTTTTAATGGTTATGACACAGCACCCTCATGTGGCTGTTCAGAGAATTACAGGTCTACGTCCCAATTATCTGTCCTTCCTCCCAAAGAGTAATCACTTCCCTTCCCTAATTGAAAAAGGAAAGGACTGTTATAAGAAATATAGTTTAAACTCCCTGAAGCCCATGTAGTGAACGAGTGTACACTTCAGGAGAAAAGAGAAATTATTGGGACGCACCCAATGTCTTCTCCACTCCGCCTGGGTTCAGGAAATAGCTCCTTTCCCAAACAGTTCAGTACCATACACCTGAATCCTTCCTCCACTAAACAGAGAACATCCCTGGTCATCCCTACTGCCTCGGATCTGGTGGACTCACTAAACAGAGAACATCCCTGGTCATCCCTACTGCCTCTGATCTGGTGGACTCACTAAACAGAGAACATCCCTGGTCATCCCTACTGCCTCTGATCTGGAGGACTCACTAAACAGAGAACATCCCTGGTCACCCCTACTGCCTCTGATCTGGAGGACTTACTAAACAGAGAACATCCCTGGTCATCTCTACTGCCTCTGATCTGGGGGACTCACTAAACAGAGAACATCCCTGGTCATCCCTACTGCCTCTGATCTGGTGGACTCACTAAACAGAGAACATCCCTGGTCATCCCTACTGCCTCTGATCTGGAGGACTCACTAAACAGAGAACATCCCTGGTCATCCCTACTGCCTCTGATCTGGAGGACTCACTAAACAGAGAACATCCCTAGTCATCCCTACTGCCTCTGATCTGGAGGACTCACTAAACAGAGAAAATCCCTGGTCATCCCTACTGCCTCTGATCTGGAGGACTCACTAAACAGAGAACATCCCTGGACATCCCTACTGCCTCTGGTCTGGAGGACTCACTAAACAGAGATGCTTCCTTTGTAAATTATGTCTGAATGTTGGAGCCCCTGGCTATCCGTAAATAAAAACAATAACATTGTGTCATCTGGTTTGAGTAATATAAAGACTTTTCAATTATTTATACTTTTAGTTTTGAAGCCGTACATATTTTTAAAGCCAAATAGTTCAAGACTTTTACTCAAGTAGTATATTACTGAGTGACTTTCACTTTTACCTGAGTCATTTTCTGTGAAGGTGTCTTTACTTTAACTCAAGTATGACAAATGAGTAGTTTTTCCACCACTGGGTCACACACTGCCTGGCTGCTGTGAGGTGCTCTGTCTGTTTCCATGGTAGCCCCTATCCAGCCTGAGCTCTGACTTACAGGACTGTCACACTCATTCTCTCTCTCTCTCTCTCTCTCTCCCTCTCCCTTTCTCCCTCTCTCCCTCTCCCTCTTCCCCTCTCCCTCTCTCCCTCTGCATCTCCCTCTCCCTCTCCCTCTCCTTCTCTCCCTCTCCCTCTCTCTCTCTCTCTCTCTCTCTCTCTCTCTCTCTCTCTCTCTCTCTCTCTCTCTCTCTCTCTTTCTTTCTCTAATTTTCTGTCTCTCTTTCAATCACAATCGGCAGCATTCTGTCCCTCCCTTTCTCGCTCTGTCCCCTTTTTTTGTCCCTCTCTCTCTCTTTTCTCTCTCTCTTTCTTGTTCTCTCCCCTATCTGTCCTTCTCTCTCTCTCCCCCTCTATCACTCATACATTCTCTTCCTACATTAGCTTCTTTGATTGGTCTGCATCATCACAGAAACATCATGACGATTGGAGCAGAAAGAAAATCAAAGCAAACTGGGTCTTTAATACACATCTTCAACACCAGATGGCGGCGTTGTTACAAAGTGTACCTCTGACAGTAAATACTGTATCTGTGACTACAGAGTTGTTGTAACTGATAACGTAAATGTTTTTCTCTCTTTACAGATCAGAGGGTTTCTAGCTTGATATAACAACGTTTTTCCTGCCCGTCTGGTGTTCGATGATTGCACCGCCTAACAACAAATCATAAATTCACACAAACGGTTTATTACCCTGCAGTGTTGAAGGGTTCAGATCCCATAAATAACACAAACCTGTGTGTGTGTGTGTGTGTGTGTGTGTGTGTGTGTGTGTGTGTGTGTGTGTGTGTGTGTGTGTGTGTGTGTGTGTGTGTGTGTGTGTGTGTGTGTGTGTGTGTGTGTGTGTGTGTGTGTGTGTGTGTGTGTGTGTGTGTCATTGGTTAGGAGCCAACACAATCTCTTTCCCATCAGGCTTTGTGGCCTCCAGTGTTGAGCATTCTGATTGGCTGCTGAGAGGTACAGTAATCCTGAGGGTGAAAACAGAGAACCTGCAACCCCCCCCCCTCTCTCTCTCTCTCTCCCTCTAATTCTCTCTCTCTCTCTCTCTCTCTCTCTCTATGTCTGTCTCTCTGTCTCTCTCTCTCTATGTCTCTCTCTCTCTCTGTCTCTCTCTCTCTCTCTCTCTCTCTCTCTCTCTATCTATGTCTCTCAATTCAATTCAATTCAATTCAATTCACTTCAATTAAATTCAAGGGGCTTTATTGGCATGGGAAACATGTGTTAACATTGCCAAAGCAAGTGAGGTAGATAATATACAAAAGTCAAATAAACAATAAAAATGAACAGTAAACATTACACATACAGAAGTTTCAAAACAATAAAGACATTACAAATGTCATATTATATATATGCAGTGTTGTAACAATGTACAAATGGTTAAAGCACACAAGTTAAAGTAAATAAACATAAATATGGGTTGTATTTACAATGGTGTTTGTTCTTCACTGGTTGCCCTCTTCTTGTGGCAACAAGTCACAAATCTTGCTGCTGTGATGGCACACTGTGGAATTTCACCCAGTAGATATGGGAGTTTATCAAAATTGGATTTGTTTTCGAATTCTTTGTGGATCTGTGTAATCTGAGGGAAATATGTCTCTCTAATATGGTCATACATTGGGCAGGAGGTTAGGAAGTGCAGCTCAGTTTCCACCTCATTTTGTGGGCAGTGAGCACATAGCCTGTCTTCTCTTGAGAGCCATGTCTGCCTACGGCAGCCTTTCTCAATAGCAAGGCTATGCTCACTGAGTCTGTACATAGTCAAAGCTTTCCTTAAGTTTGGGTCAGTCACAGTGGTTAGGTATTCTGCCACTGTATACTCTCTGTTTAGGGCCAAATAGCATTCTAGTTTGCTCTGTTTTTTTGTTAATTCTATCCAATGTGTCAAGTAATTATCTTTTTGTTTTCTCATGATTTGGTTGGGTCTAACTGTGCTGTTGTCCTGGGGCTCTGTGGGGTGGGTTTGTGTTTGTGAACAGAGCCCTAGGACCAGCTTGCTTAGGGGACTCTTCTCCAGGTTCATCTCTCTGTAGGTGATGGCTTTGTTATGGAAGGTTTGGGAATCGCTTCCTTTTAGGTGGTTGTAGAATTTAACGGCTCTTTTCTGGATTTTGATAATTAGTGGGTATCGGCCTAATTCTGCTCTGCATGCATTATTTGGTGTTCTACGGTGTTCTACGGTGTTCTCTCTCTCTCTCTCTCTCTCTCTCTCTCTCTCTCTCTCTCTCTCTCACACTCTCTTAACTCAGCTGTTGAATTGCTTCATTGGCATGACGTACAGAGCATTCAAATTTTTGTTACATTACATCCTTATTCTAAAATTGATTACATAAATGTTTTTCTCATCGATCTACACACAATGAAAAAGCACAAACAGGTTTTTAGAAATTCTAGCAAATGTATTAAAAACATAGAACAGAAATACCTTATTTACATAAGTGTTCAGAACCTTTGCTATGAGGCTTAAAATTGAGCTCAGATGTTTCTACAACTTGATTGGAGTCCACACCTGCGGTCAATTCAATTGATTGGACATGATTTGTAAAGGCACACACCTGTCTATACAAAGTCCCACAGTTGACAGTGTATGTCAGAGCAAAAACCAAGCCACGAAGTCAAAGGAATTGTCTGTAGAGCTCAAAGATCTGGGGAAGATCTGGGTAAGGGAAGCTAAACATTTCTGCAGCATTGAAGGTCCCCAAGAACACAATGGCCTCCATCATTCTTAAATGGAAGAAGTTTGGAACCACCAAGACTTTTCCTAGAGCTGGCCGCCCGGCCAAACTGAGCAATCGGGGGAGAAGGGCCTTGGTTAGGAAGGTAACCAAGATCCTTGGTCTGAAGAAACCAAGATTGAACTCTTTGGCCTGAATGCCAAGCGTCACGTCTGGAGGAAACCTGACACCATCCCTACGATGAAGCATGATGAGGGCTGTGGGGATGTTTTTCAGCGGCAGGGACTGGGAGACTAGTCAGGATGGAGGGAAAGATGAACAGAGCAAAGTACAGAGGCATCCTTGATGAAAACATGCTCCAGAGCGCTCAGAACCTCATTATTAAAGTGGCATTATTAAAGTGACTAGTTATCCATTTATTAACCTCTACAGGATTGCCCCCCCCCCCCCCCCTGCTGGATGGTTGAGCTAACGTAGGCTAATGTGATTAGCATGAGGTTGTAAGTAACAAGAACATTTCCCAGGACATAGACATATCTGATATGGGCAGAAAGCTTAAATTATTTGTAATCTAACTGCACTGTCCAATTTACAGTAGCTATTACAGTGAAAGAATACCATGCTATTGTTAGAGGAGAGTGTATAATTATGTATCAATAAGAATATGAATATGCATATCCTTGCTTCAGGTCCTGAGCTACAGACAGTTAGATTTGGGTATGTTATTTTAGGCGATCTGTCTTCACAGGTTCTGACAGAACCTGTGAAGACGATCTAGGTGCTGCTGTAACCCCTCTTTAGTGGGAGACAGCAGCACCAGGTCATCTGCGTACAGCAGACACTTGATTTCAGTGTTGTGTAGGGTGATACCAGGTGCTTCTAATGTTTTTTGCCAATTCATTAATGTAGATGTTAAATAGTGTTGGACTTATTGGGCAGCCCTGTTTCACTCCACGTCCCTGAGAGAAGAAGTCTGTTGTCACGCGGGACTAGGTGGATGAGGGAATCAGACGCAGAGAGTTCCACTTGGGAAAAGTGCTCCTTTACTACTTTACTTTACTTTACTGCACACAAAAAAATGAATAAGCCCAAACATACAGGGCGCAGAGAAGAACTTGACAACCCAAAACACAGGGTGCCAAGTAAATACCAAAATAATACACCTCAACCTAAAACACACGTAACATAAAGACAATCCTGCACAAAACAAGGGCGGGTCTACCTACTACATAAAGGGAAGCTCATTAACCCAAAACAGAAACACAGGTGAACCTAATAAGACAAAACAAACAGACAAACGAAAAAAGGATCGGTGGCGGCTAGTAGGACGGTGACGACGACCGCCGAGCACCGCCCGAACAGGCAGGGGAGCTAACTTCGGCGGAAGTCGTGACATCTGTTTGCTTGTTGCCAATTTTAACCGCACATTTGTTTTCAGTTTTCATTGGTTTAATAACATCATGTGTTTTCCCTCCAATACCACTTTCTATTAGTTTATAAAAAAGACCTTTGTGCCAAATTGAATCAAATGCTTTCTTGAAGTCTACAAAACACGAGTAGATTTTGCCTTTGTTTTGGTTAACTTGTTTGTCAATTAGAGTGTGGAGGGTGTAAATGTGGTCTGTTGTACGATAATTTTTTAGAAATCCAATCTGTCTTCTGCTCAGGACGTTGTGTTCGTCAAGGAAATTATGTAGTCTGCTATTTATAATACTGCAGAGAATTTTCCCCAAGTTGCTGTTAACGCAAATTCCTCTGCAATTATTTGGGTCAAATTTGTCTTCACTTTTATAGATTGGTGTGATCAATCCCTGGTTCCAAATATCGGGGAAAATACCTGCAGTGAGGATAATGTTGAAGAGTTTGAGTATAGCCAATTTGAATTTGTGGTCTGTATATTTGATCATTTCATTTAAAATACCATCAGCACCACAGGCCTTTTTGGGTTGGAGAGTGCATCGTTTTTCCAATAATTCTTCTTCTGTAATTGGGGTATCCACAGGATTCTGATAGTCTTTGACTGCTAATTCAAGGATTTTTAATTTTTCTTGTATATCTTTTTGTTCTGGGCTCTTTGTTATGTTGCTCTAGAGGTTTGCAAAGTGATTTCTCCACATATCCCCATTTTGGATAGCCAATTCCTCCTGATGAGGTTTGTTTAATTTATTCCAATTCTCCCAGAAGTGGTTTGATTCTATGGATTCCTCAATTCCATCCAGCTGATTTCTAATGTGCTGTTCCTTTTTTGTTCTTAGGGTGTGTTTGCTTCAGTGTTTCCCCATATTGAAGGTCTATATTTGTGTTGTCTGGTTCTCTGTGTTTTTGATTAGATATATTTCTCAATGACTTTCTTAGATTTTTGCAATCATTATCAAACCATTTTTCATTATCTGTTATTTCTGGTTTGATCTTATGCTTCTTTAGATTAGCCAAGGAGGCTAATTTGTCAAATATAAAGTTTATGTTCCTAACGGCCAAATTTACACCTTCATTGCTGAAGAAGAATGTTAAGGCTAAAAAGTTGTCCATTAGAGATTGTATTTTTTGGCTACTAATTGCTTTTTGGTAGATGTCTGTACTGTTTGCACTCCATCTATAGGCTTGTTTAGTACCATGTAATTTATTGGGCCGTGATGCTTCATGGTTGGGTTCCACTCTTCTCAGATACACTGTGATTTTACTGTGGTCTGAGAGAGGTGTTAGTGGGCTGACTGTGAAGGCTCTGAGAGAGTTGTTAGTGAGCTGACTGTGAAGGCTCTGAGAGAGGTGTTAGTTGGTTGACTGTGAAGGTTCTGAGAGAGGTGTTAGTGGGCTGACTGTGAAGGCTCTGAGAGAGGTGTTAGTGGGCTGGCTGTGAAGGATCTGAGAGAGGTGTTAGTGGGCTGACTGTGAAGGCTCTGAGAGAGGTGGTAGTGGGCTGACTGAAGGCTCTGAGAGAGGTGTTAGTGAGCTGACTTTGAAGGCTCTGAGAGAGGTGTTAGTGGGCTGACTGTGAAGGCTCTGAGAGAGGTGTTAGTGGGCTGACTGTGAAGGCTCTGAGAGAGGTGGTAGTGGGCTGACTGTGAAGGCTCTGAGAGAGGTGTTAGTGAGCTGACTGTGAAGGCTCTGAGAGAGGTGTTAGTGGGCTGACTGTGAAGGCTCTGAGAGAGGTGTTAGTGAGCTGACTGTGAAGGCTCTGAGAGAGGTGTTAGTGGGCTGACTGTGAAGGCTCTGAGAGAGGTGTTAGTGGGCTGACTGTGAAGGCTCTGAGAGACTCTGGGTTTAGGTCGGTGAGGAAGTAGTCTACAGTGCTGCTGCCAAGGGATGAGCTGTAGGTGTACCTACCAAAAGAGTCTCCTCTCAGCCTGCCATTGACTATGTATAGACCCAGTGTTCCACAGAGCCTCAGGAGCTGTACTCCGTTTTTGTTTTTCACTTTGTCATAGTTGTTTCTGTGGGGGTTTGTGGGGAGGGAAAGGTTGTTGCTTCCTGGTAGGTGTTTATCCCCATGACTGTTAATAGTGTCTTGTTCTTCTGCTGTTCTAGCATTCAGGTCTCCACAGACCAGTACGTTGCCTTGGGCTTGAAAGTGACTAATCTCCCCCTCTAGAATGGAGAAACTCTCTTCGTTGAAGTAGGGTGACTCTGAGGGGGGAATGTATGTGGCACAGAGGAAGACGTTTTTATCTATAAAGATAGCCTCCTTGTTGATTTTTAACCAGATAAAGGATTCTCCTGTTTAATCAATTCGATTGAATTAATTAGTTCAGATTTATACCATATTAGCATATTCCCCCTGAGTCTCTGTCTGATTCCTTTTAATTTAGTGGATGGTATGATTATCTCCCTATAACCTAGTGGACAGCCAGTGGAAACATCACCTCTGCACCATGTTTCCTGTAGTACTACAATATCAACATCATCAATTTCTTTCAGGAAGTCTGGGTTTCTGCTCTTTAGCCCAAAAGCAGAGGACTTCAATCCTCATTTTATAATGTTATATGTTTTTCTCCCAATACCGCTTTCCGTCAATTTGTATATCAGACCCTCATGCCAAATTGAGTCAGAAGCTTTTTTGAAATCAACAAAGCATGAGAAGACTTTGCCTTTGTTGTGGTTTGTTTGTTTGTCAATTAGGGTGTGCAGGGTGAATACGTGGTCTGTCGTACGATAATTTGGTAAAAAGCCATTGTGACATTTGCTCACTGAGGAAATTAACTAGTCTGCTGTTAATGATAATGCAGAATATTTTCCTAAGGTTGCTGTTGACGCATATCCCACGGTAGTTATTGGGGTCAAATTTGTCTCCACTTTTGTGGATTGGGGTGATCAGTCCTTGGTTCCAAATATTGGGGAAGATGCAGAGCTAAGGATGATGTTAAAGAGTTTAAGTATAGTCAATTGGAATTTGTGGTCTGTATATTTTATAATTTCATTAAGGATACCATCAATACCACAGGCCTACTTTCCTTCCATCTATAGCATTTCGTAATATTATTCAGTTCCTTTGGCTTTGATGCCTCGTGATTGAGTATTGCTCTGTTCGAGTAGACTGTGATTTTGCTGTGGTCTGATAGGGGTGTCAGTGGGCTGACTGTGAACGCTCTGAGAGACTCTGGGTTGAGGTCAGTGATAAAGTAGTCTACAGTGCTACTGCCAAGAGATGAGCTATAGGTGTACCTACTATAGGAGTCCCCTTGAAGCCTACCGTTGACTATGTACATACCCAGCATGCAACAGCTGTAGGAGTTGTGACCTGTTTTTGTTGGTTATGTTGTCATAGTTGTGCCTATGGGGGAGGAATGCTGTCACCTCCAGGTGTTTGTCCCCCTGTGTGCCGAGGGTGTCAGGTTCTTGTCTGATTCTGGCATTTAGGTCGCCACAGACTAGTACATTTGTATTTGATCATGTACAGTGGGGGAAAAAAAGTATTTAGTCAGCCACCAATTGTGCAAGTTCTCCCACTTAAAAAGATGAGAGGCCTGTAATTTTCATCATAGGTACACTTCAACTATGACAGACAAAATGAGGGGGAAAAATCCAGAAAATCACATTGTAGGATTTTTAATGAATTTATTTGCAAATTATGGTGGAAAATAAGTATTTGGTCAATAACAAACAAGCAAGATTTCTGGCTCTCACAGACCTGTAACTTCTTCTTTAAGGGGCTCCTCTGTCCTCCACTCGTTACCTGTATCAATGGCACCTGTTTGAACTTGTTATCAGTATAAAAGGCACCTGTCCACAACCTCAAACAGTCACACTCCAAACTCCACTATGGCCAAGACCAAAGAGCTGTCAAAGGACACCAGAAACAAAATTGTAGACCTGCACCAGGCTGGGAAGGCTGAATCTGCAATAGGTAAGCAGCTTGGTTTGAAGAAATCAACTGTGGGAGCAATTTTTAGTTAATGGAAGACATACAAGACCACTGATAATCTCCCTCGATCTGGGGCTCCACGCAAGATCTCACCCCGTGGGGTCAAAATGATTACAAGAACGGTGAGCAAAAATCCCAGAACCACACGGGGGGACCTAGTGAATGACCTGCAGAGAGCTGGGACCAAAGTAACAAAGCCTACCATCAGTAACACACTACACCGCCAGGGACTCAAATCCTGCAGTGCCAGACGTGTCCCCCTGCTTAAGCCAGTACATGTCCAGGCCCGTATGAAGTTTGCTAGAGAGCATTTGGATGATCCAGAAGAAGATTGGGAGAATGGCACATGGTCAGATGAAACCAAAATAGAACTTTTTGGTAAAAACTCAACTCTATACATCTCCGTTTTGGATAGATAACTCTTTTCCCAGAAATGGTTAGGTTCTCTCTCTCCGTCTCCGTCTCCGTCTCCGTCTCCGTCTCCGTCTCCATCTCTCTCTCTCTCTCTCTCTCTCTCTCTCTCTCTCTCTCTCTCTCTCTCTCTCTCTCTCTCTCTCTCTCTCTCTGTCTTTCTCTGTAGTTGTAAAGAGGTCATAAACCCTCTCAGATCTACCACTTTCATGTGAATAAAGGAATAAAGGAACACCTGATGGAAGCAGAGTGAATGAAATCTCTTTTAAGTTTCCACTACCGCAAAAAGGTTTGAAACGTCTCCTTAGAGGAGCCAGGCCCACCCATGTCTCCTTAGGGCACAGAGGAGGATGTTCATTTAGTTGTATTACTGAACATTCAAAACATCAAATAATACAGTATCTGCCTCTCTCTCTCTCTCTCTCTCTCCCCGTCCCTCTCCTCTCTCTCTCTCTCTATGTATCTCTCTCTCTCTTTCTCTCTATGTATCTCTCTCTCTCTCTCCTTCTCCCGCTCATTCTCTCTCTCTCTCTCTCTCTCTCTCTCTCTCTCTCTCTCTCTCTCTCGCTCTCTCTCTCTCTCTCTCTCTCTCTCTCTCTCTCTCTCTCTCTCTCTCTCTCTCTCTCTCTCTCTCTCTCTCTCTCTCTCTCTCTCTCTCTCTAAATTCAGTACTTCCCTAACAACAGGTTGATTCGACATGTTGATCCTCTTCTTGTTTTTATGACTCTTTACCTGAATAAAGGTTAAAGGTTAAATGAAATGAAAACAGTTGCTCTACAGACTGAAAAGCTAGATGAACGTCTTGTTTAACTCTCTCTAAGCAGTTAGTGGCATCAAAGAATAGCAATGAGTACTGGGAAAGTTTTGATCTTTGAGATTCAGTGAAAACAGTTTTATCTCAGTGAGTAAAAGAGTTATAGAGGGGAAGTTACAAGAAGCGGTGGGCGGAACCACATCTGACTGGAGACAGCTTTATTCAAACCAGATGATTCACACACACACACACACACACACACACACACACACACACACACACACACACACACACACACACACACACACACACACACACACACACACACACACACACACACACACACACACACACACACACACACGGCTGCAAGAGTCAATCTAGGAGATTCAGGTCTGAAGAAGATCAGGGAAAAAATTATGTAATCTCTCATTCGCTTCTGTTTCTGGGTTGCTAGGGGAGACAGGACTAGTTCATCAAGTCCTGACGCTCTTGCTGTTGTGTAGTAAATCTTTCCACACAACGTGGGCAGTGTGTGGTGTGTAGAATGGGGTCTTAAATCCGATGCAACTTCAGTCTTCAGTTTGTGAACACACAGCACCGTATACTGTGGTTCGTCCTTTAAAAGTTGCAGGGTACTGTGTCACAGCTTGCGTGGTGTGGCGGGTTTTCTATGGCACGTTATTTAAGTGCCAACCACTGGTACCATTAATGCTAGTTAGTGCTAGTTTGACCACCAGAGGGCAACTTTGAGAAGCATTTGACAGCCTTCAATAGTGGCTGTACTAGAGAATTGAAAACCTTTTTTGTAAGAACATAGTATATGGAACTGATTTTCAGAAAATTTGCTTAAATAATGTGATTAATATTATGGTGTTTCTATTCCAAGAAAAACAAAAAACCCTCTAGGTTTTCATTAGGATGGAAATATGGCGCTGTACAACGTGACGGTCGGGAGTAGGCTACAGTACTGAGCTATTTAGCTAAAGAATCCCCTTGTCGTGCACGTGGGAGACCGCGGTTCAATTACCCGACGGGGAGGAAGGAGTAGGCTGTCCTTGTAAATAAGAATTTGTTCATAACTGACTTTCCTTAGTTAAATAAAAGTTACACTAAGAGCATAACATTTCTACACCCTAATTTTCTAATTCTAGTCTAACCAATACCCAAATGGAGATTCAGTGAAAATAAAAAATGTCATTGGTTTATCAAGACCAGTCCCTATGCTTGTCTCAGAGAAGGGAATTACCCACCATTACCCAAAATGGTGCTGAAATAGTTGACCACAGCGGATAGGCTATTGCTTCAAATCCTATGGATTCTAACTTCAATATGTTCTTCAAATAAATATGACCTACACCTCTTTTAACAGCACATTACCCAAAAAGGTTTTACGATGAAAAGCACACCAAACGATTATGTTAGGTAAACACACACACAGCACTACATACACACACACACACAGCACCACATACAGGAGCACACACAAACACACAGCACCACACATTCCCATTCATCTCAGAGCCATCTCAGGGTACCGACAGAGGGTCTGGGGTGGTGACGTGGAAAGGTTTTGGGGTGACAGAGGGTCTGGGGTGGTGACGTGGAAAGGTTTGGGGGTGACAGAGGGTCTGGGGTGGTGACGTGGAAAGGTTTGGGGGTGACAGAGGGTCTGGGGTGGTGACGTGGAAAGGTTTGGGGGTGACAGAGGGTCTGGGGTGGTGACGTGGAAAGGTTTGGGGGTGACAGAGGGTCTGGGGTGGTGACGTGGAAAGGTTTGGGGGTGACAGAGGGTCTGGGGTGGTGACGTGGAAAGGTTTTGGGGTGACAGAGGGTCTGGGGTGGTGCTGTAGAGTAGCAGAGTAGTAGAGTAGCAGAGTAGTATAGTAGTATAGTAGTAGAGTAGTTATTTGTTGTTATCTCCAGTTAGCGTGGGTCTAGAGACAACAGGATGTTATCTCCAGTTAGCGTGGGTCTAGAGACAACAGGATGTTATCTCCAGTTAGCGTGGGTCTAGAGAGAACAGGTTGTTATCTCCAGTTAGCGTGGGTCTAGAGAGAAC
Source organism: Salvelinus fontinalis (assembly GCF_029448725.1). Taxonomy (NCBI): domain Eukaryota; kingdom Metazoa; phylum Chordata; class Actinopteri; order Salmoniformes; family Salmonidae; genus Salvelinus; species Salvelinus fontinalis. The sequence continues at coordinate 61,536,791 of NC_074667.1, forward strand.
AGGTTGTTATCTGTAGTTAGCGTGGGTCTAGAGAGAACAGGTTGTTATCTCCAGTTAGCGTGGGTCTAGAGAGAACAGGTTGTTATCTGTAGTTAGTGTGGGTCTAGAGAGAACAGGTTGTTATCTCCAGTTAGCGTGGGTCTAGAGAGAACAGGTTGTTATCTCCAGTTAGCGTGGGTCTAGAGAGAACAGGTTGTTATCTGTAGTTAGCGTGGGTCTAGAGAGAACAGGTTGTTATCTCCAGTTAGCGTGGGTCTAGAGACAACAGGTTGTTATCTGTAGTTAGCGTGGGTCTAGATAGAACAGGTTGTTATCTGTAGTTAGCGTGGGTCTAGAGACAACAGGTTGTTATCTCCAGTTTACGTGGGTCTAGAGACAACAGGTTGTTATCTGTAGTTAGCGTGGTTCTAGAGAGAACAGGTTGTTATCTCCAGTTAGCGTGGGTCTAGAGAGAACAGGTTGTTATCTCCAGTTAGCGTGGGTCTAGAGAGAACAGGTTGTTATCTGTAGTTAGTGTGGGTCTAGAGAGAACAGGTTGTTATCTGTAGTTAGTGTGGGTCTAGAGACAACAGGTTGTTATCTCCAGTTAGCGTGGGTCTAGAGAGAACAGGTTGTTATCTCCAGTTAGCGTGGGTCTAGAGAGAACAGGTTGTTATCTCCAGTTAGCGTGGGTCTAGAGAGAACAGGTTGTTATCTGTAGTTAGTGTGGGTCTAGAGAGAACAGGTTGTTATCTGTAGTTAGCGTGGGTCTAGAGAGAACAGGTTGTTATCTCCAGTTAGCGTGGGTCTAGAGACAACAGGTTGTTATCTCCAGTTAGCGTGGGTCTAGAGAGAACAGGTTGTTATCTCCAGTTAGCGTGGGTCTAGAGAGAACAGGTTGTTATCTGTAGTTAGCGTGGGTCTAGAGAGAACAGGTTGTTATCTGTAGTTAGCGTGGGTCTAGAGAGAACAGGTTGTTATCTGTAGTTAGCGTGGGTCTAGAGAGAACAGGTTGTTATCTCCAGTTAGCGTGGGTCTAGAGAGAACAGGTTGTTATCTCCAGTTAGCGTGGGTCTAGAGAGAACAGGTTGTTATCTCCAGTTAGCGTGGGTCTAGAGAGAACAGGTTGTTATCTGTAGTTAGCGTGGGTCTAGAGAGAACAGGTTGTTATCTGTAGTTAGCGTGGGTCTAGAGAGAACAGGTTGTTATCTGTAGTTAGCGTGGGTCTAGAGAGAACAGGTTGTTATCTCCAGTTAGCGTGGGTCTAGAGAGAACAGGTTGTTATCTGTAGTTAGCGTGGGTCTAGAGAGAACAGGTTGTTATCTCCAGTTAGCGTGGGTCTAGAGAGAACAGGTTGTTATCTGTAGTTAGCGTGGGTCTAGAGAGAACAGGTTGTTATCTGTAGTTAGCGTGGGTCTAGAGAGAACAGGTTGTTATCTGTAGTTAGCGTGGGTCTAGAGAGAACAGGTTGTTATCTCCAGTTTACGTGGGTCTAGAGACAACAGGTTGTTATCTGTAGTTAGCGTGGTTCTAGAGAGAACAGGTTGTTATCTCCAGTTAGCGTGGGTCTAGAGAGAACAGGTTGTTATCTCCAGTTAGCGTGGGTCTAGAGAGAACAGGTTGTTATCTGTAGTTAGCGTGGGTCTAGAGAGAACAGGTTGTTATCTGTAGTTAGCGTGGGTCTAGAGAGAACAGGTTGTTATCTGTAGTTAGCGTGGGTCTAGAGACAACAGGTTGTTATCTCCAGTTTACGTGGGTCTAGAGACAACAGGTTGTTATCTGTAGTTAGCGTGGTTCTAGAGAGAACAGGTTGTTATCTCCAGTTAGCGTGGGTCTAGAGAGAACAGGTTGTTATCTCCAGTTAGCGTGGGTCTGGAGAGAACAGGTTGTTATCTCCAGTTAGCGTGGGTCTAGAGAGAACAGGTTGTTATCTGTAGTTAGTGTGGGTCTAGAGACAACAGGTTGTTATCTCCAGTTAGTGTGGGTCTAGAGAGAACAGGTTGTTATCTGTAGTTAGCGTGGGTCTAGAGAGAACAGGTTGTTATCTCCAGTTAGCGTGGGTCTAGAGAGAACAGGTTGTTATCTCCAGTTAGCGTGGGTCTAGAGAGAACAGGTTGTTATCTGTAGTTAGTGTGGGTCTAGAGAGAACAGGTTGTTATCTGTAGTTAGCGTGGGTCTAGAGAGAACAGGTTGTTATCTGTAGTTAGCGTGGGTCTAGAGACAACAGGTTGTTATCTCCAGTTAGCGTGGGTCTAGAGAGAACAGGTTGTTATCTGTAGTTAGCGTGGGTCTAGAGAGAACAGGTTGTTATCTCCAGTTAGCGTGGGTCTAGAGACAACAGGTTGTTATCTCCAGTTAGCGTGGGTCTAGAGAGAACAGGTTGTTATCTGTAGTTAGCGTGGGTCTAGAGAGAACAGGTTGTTATCTCCAGTTAGCGTGGGTCTAGAGAGAACAGGTTGTTATCTCCAGTTAGCGTGGGTCTAGAGAGAACAGGTTGTTATCTGTAGTTAGTGTGGGTCTAGATAGAACAGGTTGTTATCTGTAGTTAGCGTGGGTCTAGAGAGAACAGGTTGTTATCTGTAGTTAGCGTGGGTCTAGAGAGAACAGGTTGTTATCTCCAGTTAGCGTGGGTCTAGAGAGAACAGGTTGTTATCTCCAGTTAGCGTGGGTCTAGAGAGAACAGGTTGTTATCTGTAGTTAGTGTGGGTCTAGATAGAACAGGTTGTTATCTGTAGTTAGCGTGGGTCTAGAGAGAACAGGTTGTTATCTCCAGTTAGCGTGGGTCTAGAGAGAACAGGTTGTTATCTGTAGTTAGCGTGGGTCTAGAGAGAACAGGTTGTTATCTGTAGTTAGCGTGGGTCTAGAGAGAACAGGTTCCCGCCATACAGACATACTATTCGTTCCCGTACCTCCCCCTCCTCCTTTTCAATCTCATTCCTCTTCTCAGATGTTCAACCTGATTCCTCTACTCAACTGTTTTTATACTACCTTGTTGCCCATGGCACCGGGTAATACTGAGCGTATTATTAAGAAACTCTATCTTACCTCTGAGTGTATGCACAATACTCCACCACCTATTCTGCCTTCCTCTTTTGATGACTTTGTTGATAACTTTAATAATAAATTATGGGCAACCATTGATGCCAAAGATGACTATGTCCCGGGTATAGAGGACTACGTCCCAGGTATATAGGACTACGTCCCAGGTATAGAGGACTACGTCCCAGGTATAGAGGACTACGTCCCAGGTATATAGGACTACGTACCAGGTATATAGGACTACGTCCCGGTATAGAGGACTACGTCCCGGGTATAGAGGACTACGTCCCGGGTATAGAGGACTACGTCCCGGGTATAGAGGACTACGTCCCGGGTATAGAGGACTACGTCCCGGGTATAGAGGACTACGTCCCGGGTATAGAGGACTACGTCCCGGGTATAGAGGACTACGTCCCAGGTATAGAGGACTACGTCCCGGGTATAGATGACTACGTACCAGGTATAGAGGGCTACGTCCCAGGTATAGAGGACTACATCCCAGGTATAGAGGACTACGTCCCGGGTATAGAGGACTACGTCCCGGGTATAGAGGACTACGTCCCGGGTATAGAGGACTACGTCCCAGGTATAGAGGACTACGTCCCAGGTATAGAGGACTACATCCCAGGTATAGAGGATCAATATGATTATGGGAAAGTGACAGCCGTGTTATTTAGTCTCTTCTAACATGGCTAACATATCCTGGTTCGTAACTACTGCGATGGTATATTTAAGTATTCTCTACGTATTCTGAAAAGCGCTTTAAACATCACATGTGGGTCAGAAGTGTGTGGGTCAGGCTAGCAGATAAATCCTACCGGCCCCCAGAACCTCTAACACTAGAGAGTCAGAAGGGCTATTAATCTGATCCATATATTTTAGTCTCTTCCAACATGGTTTCTAAATTCCGCCACAGGCCTGTTTAGTAGCTCTGGTGTCTGTTAACACGTGTCCTCTGATCTAGTCTGCTGTTAGTACTGATCCTCCCTGGCCGAGCCTTGCCCCTGGCGCCAGATTACATTACTGTCTCAGGCTTCTTTCCTTCCTGAGATAGATGGAGAGAGGCACAGTATAGAACGAGGATCAAGTTACAGGGAGGGGGAGATGACTGGAAGTGGGTATTCCTGTATTCTGTCCTCTTGTCATTCCAATGGGATGGGTATTTCTGTAGGGATGGGTATTTCTGTATTCTGTCCTCTTGTCATTCAGAATCAGAATCACCTGTATTCACCAAGAACATTTACACACACTAGTGATAGACAACATACTCAGAATGTTACCTGGTGATATGGTGCTGTTAGACAACATACTCAGAATGTTACCTGGGGATATGGTGCTGCTAGACAACACACTCAGAATGTTACCTGGTGATATGGTGCTGATAGACAACATACTCAGAATGTTACCTGGTGATATGGTGCTGTCAGTGATAGACAACATACTCAGAATGTTACCTGGTGATATGGTGCTGATAGACAACATACTCAGAATGTTACCTGGTGATATGGTGCTGTCAGTGATAGACAACATACTCAGAATGTTACCTGGTGATATGGTGCTGCTAGACAACACACTCAGAATGTTACCTGGTGATATGGTGCTGTCAGTGATAGACAACATACTCAGAATGTTACCTGGTGATATGGTGCTGATAGACAACATACTCAGAATGTTACCTGGTGATATGGTGCTGTCAGTGATAGACAACATACTCAGAATGTTACCTGGTGATATGGTGCTGCTAGACAACATACTCAGAATGTTACCTGGTGATATGGTGCTGTTAGACAACATACTCAGAATGTTACCTGGTGATATGGTGCTGCTAGACAACATACTCAGAATGTTACCTGGTGATATGGTGCTGCTAGACAACATACTCAGAATGTTACCTGGTGATATGGTGCTGTTAGACAACATACTCAGAATGTTACCTGGTGATATGGTGCTGTTAGTGATAGACAACATACTCAGAATGTTACCTGGTGATATGGTGCTGCTAGTGATAGACAACATCCTCAGAATTTTACCTGGTGATATGGTGCTGTTAGTGATAGACAACATACTCAGGATGTTACCTGGTGATATGGTGCTGATAGACAACATCCTCAGAATGTTACCTGGTGATATGGTGGTGCTAGACAACATACTCAGGATGTTACCTGGTGATATGGTGCTGCTAGACAACATACTCAGAATGTTACCTGGTGATATGGTGCTGATAGTGTTAGACAACATACTCAGAATGTTACCTGGTGATATGGTGCTGATAGACAACATCCTCAGAATGTTACCTGGTGATATGGTGGTGCTAGACAACATACTCAGAATGTTACCTGGGGATATGGTGCTGCTAGACAACATACTCAGAATGTTACCTGGTGATATGGTGCTGCTAGTGTTAGACAACATACTCAGAATGTTACCTGGTGATATGGTGCTGCTAGACAACATACTCAGAATGTTACCTGGTGATATGGTGCTGCTAGACAACATACTCAGAATGTTACCTGGTGATATGGTGCTGTTAGACAACATACTCAGAATGTTACCTGGTGATATGGTGCTGTTAGTGTTAGACAACATACTCAGAATGTTACCTGATGATATGGTGCTGCTAGACAACACACTCAGAATGTTACCTGGTGATATGGTGCTGCTAGTGATAGACAACATACTCAGAATGTTACCTGGTGATATGGTGCTGCTAGTGATAGACAACATACTCAGAATGTTACCTGGTAATATGGTGCTGTTAGACAACATACTCAGAATGTTACCTGGTGATATGGTGCTGTTAGACAACATCCTCAGAATGTTACCTGGTGATATGGTGCTGTTAGACAACATACTCAGAATGTTACCTGGTGATATGGTGCTGTTAGACAACATACTCAGAATGTTACCTGGTGGTATGGTGCTGTTAGACAACATACTCAGAATGTTACCTGGTGATATGGTGCTGATAGACAACATACTCAGAATGTTACCTGGTGATATGGTGCTGTTAGTGATAGACAACATACTCAGAATGTTACCTGGTGATATGGTGCTGTTAGGCAACATACTCAGAATGTTACCTGGTGATATGGTGCTGTTAGACAACACACTCAGAATGTTACCTGGTGATATGGTGCTGCTAGTGATAGACAACATACTCAGAATGTTACCTGGTGATATGGTGCTGTTAGTGATAGACAACATACTCAGAATGTTACCTGGTGATATGGTGCTGTTAGACAACATACTCAGAATGTTACCTGGTGATATGGTGCTGTTAGACAACACACTCAGAATGTTACCTGGTGATATGGTGCTGTTAGTGATAGACAACATACTCAGAATGTTACCTGGTGATATGGTGCTGTTAGACAACATACTCAGAATGTTACCTGGTGATATGGTGCTGTTAGACAACATCCTCAGAATGTTACCTGGTGATATGGTGCTGCTAGACAACATACTCAGAATGTTACCTGGTGATATGGTGCTGTTAGACAACATACTCAGAATGTTACCTGGTGATATGGTGCTGATAGACAACATACTCAGAATGTTACCTGGTGATATGGTGCTGTTAGACAACATACTCAGAATGTTACCTGGTGATATGGTGCTGCTAGACAACACACTCAGAATGTTACCTGGTGATATGGTGCTGTTAGTGATAGACAACATACTCAGAATGTTACCTGGTGGTATGGTGCTGATAGACAACATACTCAGAATGTTACCTGGTGATATGGAGCTGCTACTGATAGACAACATACTCAGAATGTTACCTGGTGATATGGTGCTGTTAGTGATAGACAACATCCTCAGAATGTTACCTGGTGATATGGTGCTCCTAGTGATAGACACCATACTCAGATTGTTACCTGGTGATATGGTGCTGATAGACAACATACTCAGAATGTTACCTGGTGATATGGAGCTGCTACTGATAGACAACATACTCAGAATGTTACCTGGTGATATGGTGCTGCTAGACAACATACTCAGAATGTTACCTGGTGATATGGTGCTGTTAGACAACATACTCAGAATGTTACCTGGTGATATGGTGCTGTCAGTGATAGACAACATACTCAGAATGTTACCTGGTGATATGGAGCTGCTACTGATAGACAACATACTCAGAATGTTACCTGGTGATATGGTGCTGCTAGACAGCATCCTCAGAATGTTACCTGGTGATATGGTGCTGTTAGACAACATACTCAGAATGTTACCTGGTGATATGGTGCTGTTAGTGATAGACAACATGCCCAGAATGTTACCTGGTGATATGGTGCTGTTAGACAACATACTCAGAATGTTACCTGGTGATATGGTGCTGTTAGACAACATCCTCAGAATGTTACCTGGTGATATGGTGCTGTTAGTGATAGACAACATACTCAGAATGTTACCTGGTGATATGGTGCTGTTAGACAACATACTCAGAATGTTACCTGGTGATATGGTGCTGTTAGACAACACACTCAGAATGTTACCTGGTGATATGGTGCTGCTAGACAACATACTCAGAATGTTACCTGGTGATATGGTGCTGTTAGACAACACACTCAGAATGTTACCTGGTGATATGGTGCTGTTAGTGATAGATAACACACTCAGAATGTTACCTGGTGATATGGTGCTGTTAGACACACTCAGAATGTTACCTGGTGATATGGTGCTGCTAGACAACATACTCAGAATGTTACCTGGTGATGTGGTGCTGTTAGTGATAGACAACATACTCAAAATGTTACCTGGTGATATGGAGCTACTACTGATAGACAACATACTCAGAATGTTACCTGGTGATATGGTGCTGTTAGACAACACACGCAGAATGTTACCTGGTGATATGGTGCTGCTAGACAACATCCTCAGAATGTTACCTGGTGATATGGTGCTGTTAGACAACACACTCAGAATGTTACCTGGTGATATGGTGCTGCTAGACAACACACTCAGAATGTTACCTGGTGATATGGTGCTGCTAGACAACACACTCAGAATGTTACCTGGTGATATGGTGCTGCTAGACAACATCCTCAGAATGTTACCTGGTGATATGGTGCTGCTAGTGATAGACAACATACTCAGAATGTTACCTGGTGATATGGTGCTGTTAGTGATAGACAACATACTCAGAATGTTACCTGGTGATATGGTGCTGCTAGTGATAGACAACATACTCAGAATGTTACCTGGTGATATGGTGCTGTTAGTGATAGACAACATACTCAGAATGTTACCTGGTGATATGGTGCTGTTAGTGATAGACAACATACTCAGAATGTTACCTGGTGATATGGTGCTGCTAGTGATAGACAACATACTCAGAATGTTACCTGGTGATATGGTGCTGCTAGTGATAGACAACATACTCAGAATGTTACCTGGTGATATGGTGCTGCTAGACAACATACTCAGAATGTTACCTGGTGATATGGTGCTGCTAGTGATAGACAACATCCTCAGAATGTTACCTGGTGATATGGTGCTGCTAGTGATAGACAACATCCTCAGAATGTTACCTGGGGATATGGTGCTGTTATACAACACACTCAGAATGTTACCTGGTGATATGGTGCTGTTAGACAACATACTCAGAATGTTACCTGGTGATATGGTGCTGCTAGTTATAGACAACATACTCAGAATGTTACCTGGTGATATGGTGCTGCTAGTGATAGACAACATACTCAGAATGTTACCTGGTGATATGGTGCTGCTAGACAACATACTCAGAATGTTACCTGGTGATATGGTGCTGCTAGACAACATACTCAGAATGTTACCTGGTGATATGGTGCTGTTAGACAACATATTCAGAATGTTACCTGGTGATATGGTGCTGCTAGACAACATACTCAGAATGTTACCTGGTGATATGGTGCTGCTAGACAACATACTCAGAATGTTACCTGGTGATATGGTGCTGTCAGTGATAGACAACATACTCAGAATGTTACCTGGTGATATGGTGCTGTTAGTGATAGACAACATACTCAGAATGTTACCTGGTGATATGGTGCTGTTAGTGATAGACAACATACTCAGAATGTTACCTGGTGATATGGTGCTGTTAGACAACATACTCAGAATGTTACCTGGTGATATGGTGCTGTTAGTGATAGACAACATACTCAGAATGTTACCTGGTGATATGGTGCTGCTAGTGATAGACAAGATTTACAGACAGAACACAGACAACAGAGTTTAAATAAAGTTCACCTACATTATATACAACTACTGAAGTTAGGATGAACACAGAGCTACAATGGAATGAGTTGATATATGGTGGATTATAAAATTGATATACAGTGGATTATAAAATTGATATACGGTGGATTATAAAGTTGATATACAGTGGATTATACGGTTGATATACAGTGGATTATACGGTTGATATACAGTGGATTATACGGTTAATATACAGTGGATTATACGGTTGATATACAGTGGATTATACGGTTGATATACAGTGGATTATACGGTTGATATACAGTGGATTATACGGTTGATATACAGTGGATTATACGGTTGATATACAGTGGATTATACGGTTGATATACAGTGGATTATACGGTTGATATACAGTGGATTATACGGTTGATATACGGTGGATTATAAAGTTGATATACAGTGGATTATACGGTTGATATACAGTGGATTATACAGTTGATATACAGTGGATTATACAGTTGATAACAGTGGATTATACGGTTGATAACAGTGGATTATACGGTTGATAACAGTGGATTATATGGTTGATATACAGTGGATTATACAGTGATGTCATAAGGATGTGTGTACTGGAGGCGAAGTCAGGTGCAAGAGAGCAGAGTGAAGTTAGCAGGCACACACTTTATTCCGGTAAAAATAACAGAAGCACAAACAACGTGCCTCAAAACACGGAACAATGACAAAAGTCTGGTGCGTAAACAAAACACCAAATAGACAAAGTAGACTTAACACAAAGACATGACGGGGAACAAGAGGAATAAATACATGTAGATTGAATAAAAACCAGGTGTGCAGGGAACAAGACCAAACAAATGGATACATGAAAAACGGAGCGGCGATGGCTAGAAAGCCGGTGACGTCGACAAGGAGCAAGGAGGGGAGCCGACTTCGGAGAGGAGCCGAACAAGGAGGGGAGCCGAACAAGGAGGGGAGCCGAACAAGGAGAGGAGCCGACTTCGGAGGGGAGCCGAACAAGGAGGGGAGCCGACTTCGGAGGGGTGCCGAACAAGGAGGGGAGCCGAACAAGGAGGGGAGCCGACTTCGGAGGGGAGCCGAACAAGGAGAGGAGCCGACTTCGGAGAGGAGCCGAACAAGGAGGGGAGCCGAACAAGGAGGGGAGCCGAACAAGGAGGGGAGCTGACTTCGGAGGGGAGCCGAACAAGGAGGGGAGCCGAACAAGGAGGGGAGCCGAACAAGGAGGGGAGCCGAACAAGGAGGGGAGCCGACTTCGGAGCGGAGCCGAAGTCGTGACAGTATCCCCCCCCCCGATGCACGGTTCCAGCGGTGCGTCGACACCGGCCTCGGGGACGACCCGGAGGGCGAGGCGCAGGGCGATCCGACCGGCGACGGTGGAACTCATGCAGCAGTTCAAGGTCCAATATATCAGCCAACGGAAATCTTAACACTACAGCATGAAATGACATTCTAGATGATTCTGTTCTTCCAACTTTGTGGCAACATTTGGGGAAAGTCCTTTTCTGTTTCAGCATGACAATGGCCCCCATGTGGCACAAAGGAGAGCCACAAAGGAGAGCCACAAAGGAGAGCCACAAAGGAGAGCCACGAAGGAGAGCCACAAAGGAGAGCCACAAAGGAGAGCCACAAAGGCCTGCAGTCATTGAGCCCCTCAGGAACTCTGTCCCTTTCCAAGGAGTGCATTATTCTCATCTGCTCCTATTGCTGCTACCTGCCCAGAGATAGGTTCTATCTGCCCAGAGATAGGTTCTATCTGCCCAGAGATAGGTTATATCTGCCCAGAGATAGGTTATATCTGCCCAGAGATAGGTGCTATCAGCCCAGAGATAGGTTCTCTCTGCCCAGAGATAGGTGCTATCTGCCCAGAGATGGGTGCTATCTGCCCAGAGATAGGTTCTCTCAGCCCAGAGATAGGTTATATCTGCCCAGAGATAGGTTCTCTCTGCCCAGAGATAGGTTCTATCTGCCCAGAGATAGGTTCTATCTGCCCAGAGATAGGTTCTCTCAGCCCAGAGATAGATTCTCTCTGCCCAGAGATACGTTCTCTCAGCCCAGAGATAGGATCTCTCAGCCCAGAGATAGGTTCTCTCAGCCCAGAGATAGGTTCTCTCAGCCCAGAGATAGGTTCTCTCAGCCCAGAGATAGGTTCTCTCAGCCCAGAGATAGGTTCTCTCAGCCCAGAGATAGGTTCTCTCAGCCCAGAGATAGGTGCTATCAGCCCAGAGATAGGTGCTATCAGCCCAGAGATAGGTGCCAGGCTGGTTCTGTATTAGCACTCCAGTTCAGTAGTCTATTTCCAAAAACTCTCCTGAGTAGAATTCTCAAACCCCGGTCATGGGATTTTAGATTGGCCAGCCAAATAACCGTAGTCTCGGTAATAAGCGTTCAAATATCAAAACAATATATACATTTATACTGAACAGAAATATAAACGCAACATGCAACAATGTCAACAATTTCCCTGAGTTACGGTTCATATGGAAATCAGTCCATTTAAATTAATTAATTAATCGCTAATCTATGGATTTCACATGACTGGGAATACAGATATGCTTCTGTTGGTCACAGATCCCTTAAAACAAGGTAGGGGCTCAGAACACCAGTCAGTTCTGTCTTCAAGTTGTTAAAAGTCCACGTTACCACAGAAACGGACTTGACCGCACGAACACCCAGCTGTCCCATTTTCAGTCAGCTGTTTGTTCCAATAATAATATATATATATATATATATATGAGATCACCTTTCAACTCAGATCAAGTTTCAAATGAGATGTTTAACCCGGAAGTATTCAGAGAATTTACCATCCTCTAATAGGCTTTTAGATGTTCTATGTCCTGTTATAGAACAGGTCAAACTAATATTTTATTCACAATAAATAAATGAAATCAATCATTTTGTGCAGATAATGAACAGTTAGTTTGATTCAGTCCCTGTCTTTGATATGATTGGTTAAGCCCGGATTGTCCTGTCTGTTGTCAACGATCCGTCTTCTCAAGGTAACAAAACACACATTAAACATGTCTGTGAAAGATGAATGTTGTGTGTCTTCTAACAGAGGATCAGAAGATGTAGTTATGAGAGAATCACTCCTCTGAACGAGACGCTCCCTGATCCAACACGTTGCACTTCGTCCTGCATGTTGGCGCTCGGCGCCTAAGATGTCTCTGTAACCTGCAATCACACCTGCAACCCTGGTCATGTGACTATTGTTCACACCAAATTCAAACCCTGGTCATGTGACTATTATTCACACCAAATTCAAACCCTGGTCATGTGACTATTATTCACACCTGCAACCCTGGTCATGTGACTATTATTCACACCTGCAACCCTGGTCATGTGACTATTATTCACACCTGCAACCCTGGTCATGTGACTATTATTCACACCTGCAACCCTGATCATGTGACTATTATTCACACCTGCAACCCTGGTCATGTGACTATTATTCACACCTGCAACCCTGGTCATGTGACAATTAAACACTCTGAACCTGAAAGATTAGCTTCTCACACATGCTTGATGTTCCACACACACACACACACACACACACACACACACACACACACACACACACACACACACACACACACACACACACACACACACACACACACACACACAAACACACTTCTCAAACACACTTCTCAAAAGCATGACTCTCTGGGTTTGAAGTGATTTGCAGACAATCTATTTGATTTGATAATGAATGTTTTTCCCCCAGCGAGCCCCAACCCAGCCCTGTGAAGAGCTCTGGGGCTGTGTGTGAGTGTGTGTGTGTGTGAGAGTGTTGTGTGTGTGTGTGTGTGTGTGTGTGTGTGTGTGTGTGTGTGTGTGTGTGTGTGTGTGTGTGTGTGTGTGTGTGTGTGTGTGTGTGTGTGTGTGTGTGTGTGTGTGTGTGTGTGTGTGTGTGTGTGTGTGTGTGTCTAGGCTGGGGCATGATTGTGACTCTGACGTCAGTTGGATTGAAGTCACACTGTAATTACACACACAAACACACACACACACACACACACACACACACACACACACACACACACACACACACACACACACACACACACACACACACACACACACACACACACACACACACACACACACACACACACACACACACACACACACACATACACCCTTTGAAGCAGGGAGCTATTATTTCCATTTGGTTATGCAGAGTATAGTACTGTACACTATAGCAGAGTATAGTACTGTACACTATAGCAGAGTATAGTACTGTACACTATAGCAGAGTATAGTACTGTACACTATAGCAGAGTATAGTACTGTATACTATAGCAGAGTATAGCACTGTATACTATAGCAGAGTATAGTACTGTGCACTATAGCAGAGTATAGCACTGTACACTATAGCAGAGTATAGTGCTGTATACTATAGCAGAGTATAGTACTGTACACTATAGCAGAGTATAGTACTGTATACTATAGCAGAGTATAGCACTGTACACTATAGCAGAGTATAGCACTGTACACTATAGCAGAGTATAGTACTGTACACTATAGCGGAGTATAGCACTGTACACTATAGCAGAGTATAGTACTGTACACTATAGCAGAGTATAGTGCTGTACACTATAGAAGAGTATAGCACTGTACACTATAGCAGAGTATAGTACTGTACACTATAGCAGAGTATAGTGCTGTATACTATAGCAGAGTATAGTACTATAAACTATAGCAGAGTATAGCACTGTACACTATAGCAGAGTAAAGCACTGTACACTATAGCAGAGTATAATACTGTATACTATAGCAGAGTATAGTACTGTACACTATAGCAGAGTATAGTACTGTACACTATAGCAGAGTATAGTACTGTACACTATAGCAGAGTATAGTACTGTACACTATAGCAGAGTATAGTACTGTACACTATAGCAGAGTATAGTACTGTACGCTATAGCAGAGTATAGTACTGTACACTATAGCAGAGTATAGTACTGTACACTATAGCAGAGTTTAGTACTGTATAATATAGCAGAGTATAGCACTGTAAGCTATAGCAGAGTATAGCACTGTACACTATAGCAGAGTATAGAACAGCAAACCATAGGAGAGTATAGTACTGTACACTATAGCAGAGTATAGTGCTGTACACTATAGCAGAGTATAGTACTGTACACTATAGCGAAGTATAGCACTGTACACTATAGCAGAGTATAGCACCTGGGGTATAGCAGAGTATAGAACAGCAAACCATAGGAGAGTATAGTACTGTACACTATAGCAGAGTATAGCACTGTACACTATAGCAGAGTATAGCACCTGGGGTATAGCAGAGCATAGTACTCTATACTATAGCAGAGTATAGCACTGTATACTATAACAGAGTAAAGAACAGCAAACCATAGGAGAGTATAGTACTGTACACTATAGCAGAGTATAGTACTGTACACTATAGCAGAGTATAGCACTGTACACTATAGCAGAGTATAGTACTGTACACTATAGCAGAGTATAGTACTGTACACTATAGCAGAGTATAGTACTGTACACTATAGCAGAGTATAGTACTGTACACTATAGCAGCGTATAGTACTGTACACTATAGCAGAGTATAGTACTGTACACTATAGCAGAGTATAGTACTGTACACTATAGCAGAGTATAGCACTGTACACTATAGCAGAGTATAGTACTGTATACTATAGCAGACTATAGCACTGTACACTATAGCAGAGTATAGTACTGTACACTATAGCAGAGTATAGTACTGTACACTATAGCAGAGTATAGTACTGTACACTATATCAGAGTATAATACTGTCTACTATAGCAGCCTTTAGTACTGTAAACTATAGCAGACTTACGGTACATAGTCAATGTGGAGGCTATATACAGGGGGTACCGGTACAGAGTCAATGTGGAGGCTATATACAGGGGGTACCGGTACAGAGTCAATGTGGAGGCTATATACAGGGGGTTACGGTACAGAGTCAATGTGGAGGCTATATACAGGGGGTACCGGTACAGAGTCAATGTGGAGGCTATATACAGGGGGTACCGGTACAGAGTCAATGTGGAGACTATATACAGGGGGTACCGGTACAGAGTCAATGTGGAGACTATATACAGGGGGTACCGGTACAGAGTCAATGCGGAGGCTATATACAGGGGGTACCGGTACAGAGTCAATGTGGAGGCTATATACAGGGTGTTACGGTACAGAGTCAATGTGGAGGCTATATACAGGGGGTACTGATACAGAGTCAGTGTGGAGGCTATATACAGGGGGTATCGGTACAGAGTCAATGTGGAGGCTATATACAGGGTCTACCAGTACAGAGTCAATGTGGAGGCTATATACAGGGTGTTACGGTACAGAGTCAATGTGGAGGCTATATACAGGGGGTATCGGTACAGAGTCAATGTGGAGGCTATATACAGGGGATAACGGTACAGAGTCAATGTGGAGGCTATATACAGGGGGTACCGGTACAGAGTCAATGTGGAGCCTATATACAGGGGGTACTGGTACAGAGTCAATGTGGAGGCTATATACAGGGGGTACCGGTACAGAGTCAATGTGGAGGCTATATACAGGGTCTACCAGTACAGAGTCAATGTGGAGGCTATATACAGGGTGTTACGGTACAGAGTCAATGTGGAGGCTATATACAGGGGGTACCGGTACAGAGTCAATGTGGAGGCTATATACAGGGGGTACCGGTACAGAGTCAATGTGGAGGCTATATACAGGGGGTACCGGTACAGAGTCAATGTGGAGGCTATATACAGGGGGTACCAATACAGAGTCAATGTGGAGGCTATATACAGGGGGTACCGGTACAGAGTCAATGTGGAGGCTATATACAGGAGGTTACCGATACAGAGTCAATGTGGAGACTATATACAGGGGGTACCGGTACAGAGTCAATGTGGAGACTATATACAGGGCGTACCGGTACAGAGTCAATGTGGAGGCTATATACAGGGGGTACCGGTACAGAGTCAATGTGGAGGCTATATACAGGGGGTACCGGTACAGAGTCAATGTGGAGGCTATATACAGGGGGTACCAATACAGAGTCAATGTGGAGGCTATATACAGGGGGTAACGGTACAGAGTCAATGTGGAGACTATATACAGGGCGTACCGGTACAGAGTCAATGTGGAGGCTATATACAGGGGGTACCGGTACAGAGTCAATGTGGAGGCTATATACAGGGGGTACCGGTACAGAGCCAATGTGGAGTCTATATACAGGGGGTACCGGTACAGAGTCAATGTGGAGGCTATATACAGGGTGTTACGGTACAGAGTCAATGTGGAGGCTATATACAGGGGGTACCGGTACAGAGTCAATGTGGAGGCTATATACAGGGGGTACCGATACAGAGTCAGTGTGGAGGCTATATACAGGGGGTATCGGTACAGAGTCAATGTGGAGGCTATATACAGGGGATAACGGTACAGAGTCAATGTGGAGGCTATATACAGGGGGTACCGGTACAGAGTCAATGTGGAGCCTATATACAGGGGGTACTGGTACAGAGTCAATGTGGAGGCTATATACAGGGGGTACCGGTACAGAGTCAATGTGGAGGCTATATACAGGGTCTACCAGTACAGAGTCAATGTGGAGGCTATATACAGGGTGTTACGGTACAGAGTCAATGTGGAGGCTATATACAGGGGGTACCGGTACAGAGTCAATGTGGAGGCTATATACAGGGGGTACCGGTACAGAGTCAATGTGGAGGCTATGTACAGGGGGTACCGGTACAGAGTCAATGTGGAGGCTATATACAGGGGGTACCAATACAGAGTCAATGTGGAGGCTATATACAGGGGGTACCGGTACAGAGTCAATGTGGAGGCTATATACAGGAGGTTACCGATACAGAGTCAATGTGGAGACTATATACAGGGGGTACCGGTACAGAGTCAATGTGGAGACTATATACAGGGCGTACCGGTACAGAGTCAATGTGGAGGCTATATACAGGGGGTACCGGTACAGAGTCAATGTGGAGGCTATATACAGGGGGTACCGGTACAGAGTCAATGTGGAGGCTATATACAGGGGGTACCAATACAGAGTCAATGTGGAGGCTATATACAGGGGGTAACGGTACAGAGTCAATGTGGAGACTATATACAGGGCGTACCGGTACAGAGTCAATGTGGAGGCTATATACAGGGGGTACCGGTACAGAGTCAATGTGGAGGCTATATACAGGGGGTACCGGTACAGAGCCAATGTGGAGTCTATATACAGGGGGTACCGGTACAGAGTCAATTTGGATGCTATATACAGGGGGTACCGGTACAGAGCCAGTGTGGAGGCTATATACAGGGGGTACTGATACAGAGTCAATGTGGAGGCTATATACAGGAGGTTACCGGTACAGAGTCAATGTGTGGGGGCATTGGTTAGTTGAGATAATATGTACATGTAGGTAGAGTTATTATGTGACTATGCATAGATGATAACAACAGAGAGCAGCAGTGGTGTAAAAGAGGGGGGAGGCAATGGCGGACAACGCAAATAATCTGGGTAGCCATTTGATTAGATTTTCAGGAGTCTTATGGCTTGGGGATAGAAGCTGTTTAGAATCCTCTTGGACCTAGACTTGGAGATCCGGTACCATTTGCCGTGTGGTAGCAGAGAGAACAGTCTATGACTAGGGTGGCTGGAGACTAAAGACAACTTTTAGTGCATTCCTCTGACACCGCCTGGTATAGAGGTCCTGGATGACAGGAAGCTTCGCCCCAGTGATGTACTGGGCCGTACGCACTACCCTCTATAGCGCCTTGCTGTCGGAGGCCGAGCATTTGCCATACCAGGCAGTGACGCAACCAGTCAGGATGCTCTTGATGTGCAGCAGTAGAACCTTTTGAGGATCTGAAGCCAAATCTTTTCAGTCTCCTTAGGTTTTGACGTGCCCTCTTCACGTCTGTCTTGGTGTGCTTGGACCATGTTAGTTTGTCGGTGATGTGGACACCAAGGAACTTGAAGCTCTCAACCTGCTCCACTACAGCCAGGTCGATGAGAATGGGGGCGTGCTCGGTCCTCCTTTTCCTGTAGTCCACAATCATCTCCTTTGTCTTGATCACGTTGAGGGAGAGGTTGTTGTCCTGACACCACACGGCCAGGTCTCTGACCTCCTCCCTATTGGCTGTCTCGTCGTTGTCGGTGATCAGACCTACTACTGTTGTGTCATCGGCACACTTAATGATGGTGTTGGAGTTGTGCCTGGCTGCGCAGTCATGAGTGAACAGGGAGTACAGGAGGGGACTGAGCACACACCCTGAGGGGCCCCTGTGTTGAGGATCAGCGTGGCAGATGTGTTGTTCCCTACCCTCACCACCTGGGGGCGGCCCATCAGGAAGTACAGGATCCAGTTGCAGAGGGAGGTGTTTTGTCCCAGGATCCTTAGCTTAGTGATGAGATTTGAGGGCACTATGGTGTTGAACGCTGAGCTTTAGTTAATGAATAGCATTCTCACATAGGTGTTCCTTTTGTCCAGCTGGAAAAGAGCAGTGTGGAGTGCAATAGAGATTGCATCATCTGTGGATCTGTTAGGGCGGTATGCAAATTGGAGTGGGTCTAGGGTTTCTAGGATTATGGTATTGATGTGAGCCATGACCAGCCTTTCAAAGCACTTCATGGCTACAGACGTGAGTGCTACGGGGCGGTAGTCATTTAGGCTTGTTACCTTTGTGCTCTTGGGCACAGGGACTATGGTGGTCTGCTTAAAACATGTTGGTATTACAGACTCGGACAGGGAGAGGTTGTAAATGTCAGTGAAGACACTTGCTAATTGGTCAGCGCTCGCAGTACACGTCCTGGTATTCCGCCTGGCCCTACAGCCTTGTGACCTGTTTAAAAGTTTTGTTCACATCGGTGTTATCATCCAGAACAGCTGGTTCTCTCGTGCATGCTTTTGTGTTGCTCGCATCACTGGGCAGCTCGCGTCTTGGTTTCCCTTTGTAGTCCATAATAGTTTTCAAGCACTGCCACATCCGATGGGCGTCAGAGATGGTGTAGTAGGTTTCAATCTTAATCCTGTATTTACGCTTTGCTTCTTTGATGGTTCGTATGTGTCAGGACCCGGTGTGAGAAACAGTCACTAATAGTCGGCAGAACCCAGAAGATGAGGCAGACACATACGTACTAGAGATGGTGGTTTAATAAAGGAAAAAGATCTTCAGGCAAAAAAGTATAAATCCACAACGTCAAAAATAAAGCCAAGAGAAAAAATGGTTATCCTCCAAAATACAAAGAAAATCCACAAAGTGGTAAGAACAGCAGGGAAAAACAAACCTCCAAAGACCAATCAAAAATAAACAAGAACAAAACCAGAGAACCTCTGGAAAATCCAACAAGAGAAATATATGTTCACAGCAAGGCTGGGGCTGGGGCTGGGTGCTAACATATAAACATTGGGCAAAGAACTGAGGAACACACAGGTTTTAAATACCAACAAGGGAACGACATACAGGTGCAAATAATAATTAGAACAAGGAAAAAACAAAAGGTTCAAAAAAGGCGCAATGGGGACATCTAGTGACCAAAACCTGACAGTATGAAGGCGTAGCGGGATTTCTTATAAGCATCCAGATTACTCTCCCGCTCCTTGAAAGCGGCAGCTCTAGCCTTTAGCTCGATGCAGATGTTGCCTGTAATCCATGGCTTCTGGTTGGGATATGTATGTACGGTCACTGCGGGGACGACGCCATCGACGCACTTGTTGATGAAGCCGATGACTGAGGTGGTATACACCTCATTGCCATTGGATGATTCCCGGAACATATCCCAGTCTGTGCTAGCAAAACAGTCCTGTAGTGTAGCATCCGCGTCATCTGACCACTTCCGTACTGAGGGAGTTTACTCGCTTGCCTTCAGATTCTCAGAAGGCTGCCCGATCTGCGGACCCTTAAGCATCTCAAATCCAAAGTTAAATCCAGAATCGGCTTCCTATTTCGCAACAAAGCCTCCTTCACTCATGCTGCCAAACAAACCCTCGTAAAACTGACCATCCTACCCATCCTCGACTTCGGTGATGTCATTTACAAAATTGCATCCAACACTACTCAAATTGGATGCAAATTGGATGCAGTCTATCACAGTGCCATCCGTTTTGTCACCAAAGCCCCATATACTACCCACCACTGCGACCTGTATGCTCTCGTTGGCTGGTCCTTGCTACATATTCGCCGCCAAACCCACTGGCTCCAGGTCATCTATAAGTCGTTGCTAGGTAAAGCTCCGCCTTATCTCAGCTCACTTGTCACTAGAGCAACCCCCAATGGTGGCACGCGCTCCAGCAGGTATATTTCACTGGTCATACCAAAAGCCAACACCTTCTTTGGCCGCCTTTCCTTCCAGTTCTCTGCTGCCAATGACTGGAACGAATTGCAAAAATCACTGAAGTTGGAGACTTATATCTCCCTCACTAACTTTAAGCGTCAGCTGTCAGAGCAGCTTACAGATCACTGCACCTGTACATAGCCCATCTGTAAATAGCCCATCCAACCAACTACCTACCTCATCCCCATATTTGTTTTTGTTTTTCTGCTCTTTTGCACACCAGTATCACTATAATGACATCACAATACCCCATAATGACATCACAATACCCCATAATGACATCACAATACCCCCCACACCAGTATTTCTACTTGCACATCCTCATCTGCACATCAATCACTCCAGTGTTAATTTGCTACATTGTAATTACTTCACCACTATTGGCCTATTTATTGCCTTACCTCCTCACTTCGTTTGCACACACTGTATACAGATTTTTCTATTGTGTTATTGGCTGTGTGATTGTTTATTCCATGTGTAACTCTGTGTTGTTTTTGTCACACTGCTTTGCTTTATCTTGTCCAGGTCGCAGTTGTAAATGAGAACTTGTTCTCAACTAGCCTACCTGGTTAAATAAAGGTGAGAAAAAAAAATATATATATAATAAGTTATGCAAAAAAAATAACAAAATAGCATAGAGAATGTACAAGGTCAGCCACGTTCTTCGGCGCCATCTTTTTAACTTTAGCAACGTTTGAACGTTTTCTTGCACCACAGACATAGTTGGCTACCAACCGACAACTAGACAAAACCTGAATGAATGAGCCAATTGTAAACTGGGGATTATTAGGTGACCATGATGGTTTGAGGGCCAGATTGGGAATTTAGCCAGGACA